>NC_141876.1:9228409-9531439 GCF_056163025.1 Triticum urartu | reverse complement strand
ACGTTTTCATCTCTCCGTCGCTCTCAAGCAAGCATTTGTTTTCGGTTGTGGCAGGTTTTCACCTCAAGTTCTTGAGATGTTTTCCATAAGCCCTCAACAATCCTGTTCTTTTCGTTGTTGATTTCCCAACAACTCCGTTCAATCCTTCTTTTTAAGGATGCTCTCTCAAATACATTTGAGGTAGAACATGTTGTTTTCTTCTCCGTTCTTTTCATTGCATTCTTTCATTTCTTCCGGAGGCATTGTGATGATGCTCTCTTCACTCATCATCTCGTATTGTGAAGAACATGTTCTTTCCTTTTGCTTATCCATTTAACTAGTGTCGTGCCCTCTTTTCAAGTTCTCTCATCTTATCAACTTTTGCCTCCCTTCTCAACCGGAGTGTTGTCTAAAATCTTTCTCACCCCTTGTGCCTTCCTTTCAATAGTTCCGGAGGTAGTGTTTTGTTGATTTCATCAAGTATCTTCTCATCTTGTCAAGTTCATGTTCAATTCCTTCCATTTACAGTCGGAGTGCTGCCCAAATTATATCATTCTTATTCCTTCTCTATCCTGTTTTAACTGGAGTGTTGTGGATATCATTCCTCTTCTAACCGGAGTCTCATCCAAGTGCTTTCATTTTTGCCAAGTTCATATGCTAAGCCTTCCTTTTCCAACTGGAGTTTGTCGTATTTGGTCTTTATCGTTCCTTGTACATCTCGTTTCAACCGGAGTGCTTGCATGTACTTCTTGTCCATTGCAACCCCTTTTTTCTAATGTATTTCAACCTACAGGGTTCTCGTGATGTTCCTTGTTCCTCTTTTCTAACAGAGTGTTTTCAACTTTGTCCATCTTTGTTGTTTTCTTCTTTAAAATTGTTTAACCTCTCATGGTTCTTTGGTTTCACTCATTTGTCAAAGAAGCAACTTAGTTTTACCTCTTCCTCTTCCTTTTCCGTTGTCTCCGGTGCCATTCTAGATCTCGGGACGAGATCCTCTCGTAGTGGTGGACTGTTGTGACGCCCCGAGACCGTTGCGCCAGGTTTCTTCCAGTTATTCGCTGTCGTTGCCATGTCATTTGCTTGCGTGTTGCATTTCATCATGTCATCATGCGCATTTGCATCATCATGTTTTCAAAACTTGCATTCGCCCGCGCCATCCCCATCCCCGGCGTTGTTCACGCCCGAAGCCTCGCTCCGAGCCTCCCGCAAGCAGAAGCCCCGCGAACCTCTCGCTCCCTCGAGGTCGCCGCTCTTCCCGATCCACGGCGCCCTCTCCCCTCAGCCCCGCAGCAACTCGTCGGAGCTCCTCTCCAGCACACCGGCGACCCCGACCATGCCAGGCCATCCCCGTCGCCCTACCCTTCCTCCTTCCTGTTCCCTTCTCCTCCTCTCTCTCAACCCCCTCCCTGTCTCTGTACCAGGTACGTGCAGGAGCTTCCGCTGCCACGCCGTGGGCTCGTTCCCCTGCTTTGTCTCGTCCGGGGCCTCTACCTCGCGCGGATTCGTGAACCAGCGCCGGCCGCCACCGTCCCGTTCATCTTCTAGCGAGACGACACACCGAGCTCTGCCGCTGCTGCCCTGCTTCGTGTCCAGTGGAGGTCCACGCCCGCAACCTTCCAGCCTCGCCTCAACATGGGTTCCGCGTCCCCTGCTAGACCTCCCCGGCTTCGTATGGTCCAGCGCAGCCGCCCCGTGTCATCCGGCTCGTCCCGCCTCCCGCAGGTCTCCCCATCGCCTGCCGGAGTCCCAGCATCGCCGGGAGCTTGCGCCAAGTCCGCCATCGTCCTCTGCTTGAGAACAAGTCTGTGTCGCCGACTGCTTCTCCCCGGATCCAGACGCCCATCGCCGGAGGCCGCCGTCCCGCGCCTGGAGCCACGCCCCTCCATCCCCTGCGCCTCCGTCTCTTCCTCGCCGCCGCACTCCTGTTCCAGCGCCGCGCCGCTCCTCTGTTTCGTTCGAGCAGCAACGAGAGGGTCCGCTCGCATTGACCAAGCGAAGCACAGCTGCCAATCCAGTGGACCGACCCACCTTTCCCCCGCAGGCTGCTGCGGCCCAGACTCTCCTCCAGCTGGGCTTGGCCCAAAGTGAGCTGCGCCCTCTGTTTTTTCCCTCCTGTTGGGTCCAGCCAGTTTCGGCCTATGTTGTGTTTTTTTCTTGAACGAATTTGTCTATTATCCAGTGAGCTGAAGTTTTTACAGAAAAGCCCCTCATGTTCATGCATATCCTAACTCACAAAAGGTGCATCGTATTAAAACAAATTATATATGAAAAATGCTTAGAATTTTGTGTAGATTAATAATATGCCACTTTCATGAATGTTTAAAATGTTTAAAATGATGTTTGTGTGTATTTTCTCTATTGCCATGTTAAAATGCTTTAATTCATAACTAAATAACCGTAGCTCCATTTTAAATAAACTTTATATGTAAATGGGGTAGAAAAATGCCTAGTTAACATGGTGGCTTTACTTTTCATGTTTAACAACTCTAAAATATGGTTTAGGGAAGAACAGTACCAAACCTAAAAATATGCACATGAGGTTTTTCTGGAATTGTTGTTTGTTGTTCCGGCCTCATTTAAACTTGCCTATATAGGTAGTTTTCATATGCTTCATCTCTTGCCATGTTTAACAACATTTAATATTGTTGGGTAGATAATCAAGAGAGAACTAAATAAGTCATGTGGTGTTCCGTCAATATGCAACTCGTTGCATATTGAGCTCCACTTAATTTGTAGTGTTGTTTGGGAACTTTGCCGTGCCATGCTTCATTAAACCGGACATGCATCATACTTGGTTGTGCATCATGCCATGTTGATGTGATGGTTGTTTACTATGTTGTTTGCTTCTTTCCGGGTTGCTTCCCTCGTTAGCTTCGGTTCCGTTCTGGAGTTGTGAGGATTCGTTCGACTTCATCTGTTTGTCTTCTTCATGGACTCGTTCTTCTTCCTTGCGGGATCTCAGGCAAGATGACCATACCCTCGAAATCACTTCTATCTTTGCATGCTAGTTGCTCGCTCTATTGCTATGCCGCGATACCTACCACTTGCTTTATCATGCCTCCCATATTGCCATGTCAAGCCTCTAACCCACCTTTTCCTAGCAAACCGTTGTTTGGCTATGTTACCGCTTTGCTCAGCCCTTCTTATAGCGTTGCTAGCTGCAAGTGAAGGTGGAGTTTGTTCCATGTTGGAACATGGGTTTGTTGGGATATCACAGTATCTCTTATTTTAATTAATGCATCTATATACTTGGTAAAGGGTGGAAGGCTCGGTCTTATGCCTGGTGTTTTGTTCCACTCTTGCCGCCCTAGTTTCCGTCATACCGGTGTTATGTTCCTTGTTTTTGCGTTCCTTACACGGTTGGGTGTTATGGGGACCCCTTGACAGTTCGCTTTGAATAAAACTCCTCCAGCAAGGCCCAACCTTGGTTTTACCATTTGCCTCACCACCACCTACTTTTCCCTTGGGAGTCGCGCTCCCGAGGGTCATCTTTATTTTAGCGGCAGTATAGCCGGTCTATCGTCGGACGTTTTCGGCCTCCGAAAACAGTCGCCGGGCCTCTCTCTTCTCTTCTCTCAGCCCAAGGCTTACTGTCGTGGTTCTAAGTCTGACAATAGTGTAGGGGGGTAAGTATGGAGAGGCAAGATCTTAGCTGTGGAGAAGTTGTAAGCACGCAAGGTTTACGAGTTTAGGCCCTTCTTAGAGGAAGTAATAGCCCTACGTCTTGGAGCCCGGAGGCGGTCGACTTGATTATATGAATATGAATTACAGAGGTGCCAACCCTTGTCACGGAGGAGGGGGGTGGCTTATATAGAGTGCGCCAGGACCTCGGCCAGCCCACGTTACAAAGGGTTCAATGTACATTACGGCAGGGCGTTACTGGTAACGCTAGTAATAAAGTGCTATGATGACCATAAAAGCTACTTAATGACCGACCGTTAGCGTTCGGAGTGACTTCAGGTCTCCTGGCCGTCGAGTGGTTGGATCTTGGTCGAGTGATAGCTTCTTGGTCGAGCGTCTTCGAGTCTGTCGAGTGGAACACCTCCAAGTCGATTGAAAGGTGGTTTCTTCTAGAGATGTCCTTGGGTAGGGCAGTTAGGACAGGTCCATGATCCTACCCTAGGTACATAGCTTCATCATTAGCCCCCGAATGGATCGAGGTTTGAGTGGGGAAGGAGTTGAGAACTTCTCTGACTCGTTTTTCATGCCGTGAGCATGTTTTGTTTCAGATAAACGGACCTGAGTGACGACAGCAACTTCCTTTTCAGTTGCCTTGATCCATTCTTAATTCTTCATCGAGCGGGTTTCTTTACTTGTAAGGCTCCGAGTGACGGTGCGGAGGAGATCTTTGGTCTGACCAGTTGTTTGCTGCACGCAGATTTCGTTTGATCCGAATTTTGGGAAGAGCGCGGGACAGGGAAGGCCACAGTAATCGGATGGGATAGAGCGGAGCCACCTCGATCCCCGCGCCACCTTTTTCGCCACGTATCATGCGCGCGGTCGTTACGGGATTTGACAGAGCCGCCTGGGCCTACCCGTCAGCCACTCGGAAGCGGCCTGATATAAAGTGCCGGACCGGAGTCTCCCGAACAGTGCATCTCATTTCCTCTTCTCTTCCTCACGCCCCTCCGCTGTGCTCGCTCTCACCCCAGCGCCACTGCACCGTACGCGTCTTGCCGGCGACAATGGGGAAGGAGAAGACAGCGGCTCTGGAGCGGGCAAAGAAGGCGACAGCGAGGTCGAAGGGGAAGGCGACTAGCCGGGGTGGATCTTCCTCGCGGTCCGGCCTGCCGAGGGGCTGGATCCAGGGCGACTGGATCCACTCGAGGATCTCCCAAGAAGACCTGGACGACTTGGCCGAAGGGGGGCTGATCCCCTATGACTCAGAGCGGCTTCCGGGGAAGGAATCTGAGCCGCAGCCTCGGGAGGGTGAGCGTGTCCTTCTTGCCACCCACGTCGACCGTGGATTTTCCTTGCCCCCTCACCCCTTCTTCCAAGGGTTTCTGAACTTCTTTGGGGCACAACTCCATCATTTTACCCCCAACTCAATCATTTATCTTGCCGCTTTCATTTCTTTGTGTGAGAACTTCCTGGGTTGTCGGCCTCACTGGGGTCTCTTCAAGCATATTTTCACTTGTCGCTCCCAGACAGTGAAAAAGGCTAATCCGAGTGACGAGAGGACCCAGGTGATCCAGATGTGTGGGGGTCTTGGTATCCAGACGAGAGGGAAAAGCTCCTTCCCGGCCATGATTCTTCCCGACTCAGTTCGCGGATGGCAGTCGACCTGGTTTTACTGTAAAGACCAGTCGACGCCAGGGCAATCGACTGGCCTCCCTCCCTTTACCATGGACCGAGTGGAAAAACCCTCCCCTTTGAAGGTGCTCCCGGAGGAGAAAGCGCACGTGAAGGTGTTGGTCGACCGAGTGGTCCAGCTTATTCGTGATGGGGTCACTGGTATGGATCTCTTGGAGGTCTTCCTTCAGCGGCGCATCTAGCCTCTCCAAGCCCGAGACCATCCGATGTGGATGTATTCGGGTCTTGAAGACTCCACTCGGATCCACCCGGAGGAGGTCGACGACGACACACTGGAGAAGTGGCTGTCTGGCATTACCGGGAATAAGGACAATCCCAGGGGAGCCAGGAGAGTCCCTCCATTCGACCAGTCCCACGCACCAGAGCAGGTCTAATTCTGAGTTTTTGCTTGTAATCTGAATTCACTCGCGTAGCTGCCTATATTGCGTCAACTGACTTTGATCTACCTGCTTTCTTTTAGGCCATTATTGAAATGTATTCAATGCCTAACGGGGAGCAAGAGCAAGCTCTGGAAGGCGAGGCGAGTGGCGGCGAAAGTGGAGAGTGGACTTCCGATGGTGAAGGGGATGGAGGAAGTGACGACTCAAGCGGTGGAGAAGAAGTCGAGTCGCCTCCTCGCAGGGAGAGGCGATCCAAGCTTGACCAAGAACGGCCGAGTGCCCGTGACAAGGCAACTGCTCCGGCTGGTCAGTCTTTGAAGCGCCCTCGGATCTCTTCACCAACCCCGACTAAGAAGGCGCCAAAGCACCCCAGAGTTGTAGAGCCGAAGGCTCGGAAGGCGTTGCCGAAAATCAAGATTGATATCCCCGCCGCTTCCGCGTGAGTGCCTCTCTTTGCATTCACTCGACGCTCCGCGCTATTTGTTTTTCTTGTTTTAACTGGATGAACTTTGGAACTGTCAGCGCTGCTACCTCCGGGACCTCAGCTTACAGGGACGAAGATGAGGTGATGGAGGATGCGGTCACTTCTAATCCGGGTATGATCCCTGCCATACTGTCTTTATTTTGGTCGATTCAACTGCAACGCGTACCATTGGGTGATGTGACTTTGACGATTGAACTTTGCATAGCTCCCAACGTTATTGACCTCCCTGATGATGATGAAGAGCCCGAGAGGCCTTCAACGAGGAAAAATAGGCGAGCTCCTGGAAGCGAGGCGCTGCAGACGACGCCGAGGGCAGAACCAGTTGTTCAGGACACTGGCGACGTCAATCGGGGTTCTGTTACCTTCGCTGAGCCACTGTTGAGTGCCTTGCCTTCTTCGTCGACTGCTCAGGGTCCTGTCGATCCGCCTTCAGTTTTTGCGACCCATCATGTCCCAGAGGACGAGGTGAATGCTGCTAAGGAAGCCATACGCCAGGCGGGCATTATGATGGAGAAGATGAAGACGGTGCGGATATGCTACCTGAAGATTCTTTCCGAAAACCTTTGCATCTGTACACCCATTGGGTGTGTCGATTGAATTTTTGGACTAGTGGGGGCACGCTGAGTGCACCCACTGGGTGTAGTCCCCGAGACTACGGTGGACTGCTGGCAGTCGACTGTAGTCTTTGTATTTTGCCGAATGTATAAACCGAACTGGTAGTTTATCTCTTCCACTCGATCTAGTCTAGTGGGATCAGAACCGGTGGGGGCACGCCAAGTGCACCCACCGGGTGTAGTCCCCGAGACCGCGGTCGACTGCTGGCAGTCGATTGTGGTCTGAGTTCTACTTTCTCTCTCTCTTTTTTCCCCCACTCGACTCCGGCGGACCGATCGAGTGGGATCAGAACCGGTGGGGGCACACTGAGTGCACCCACTGGGTGTAGTCCCCGAGACTATGGTGGACTCCGGGCAGTCGACCGTAGTCTTAGTATTTATTGCCTTTGTTGTTTTTTTGCTGTAAAAATAACTTCTCCCCTTTGATTTCAGAAATCTTGTGATCTTGGAGCTCGCTTTGCTGACTTGGAGAAGCAGCAGATTCGACTGAACCTTGACTTGGAGCTGGCCAGGACAGAGCTGCAAAAGGTCAAAGACGGCGCCGCAGGTAAGACGAGTTTGTCGACTGGTCAGTTTTAGGCTTGTGTACCCTTCCGCTATTTCTGAATCAATCATCATTTCTTTGCAGAAAAACTGAGAGAAGCTCTGGCGAAGAAGGATCAGGATTTGGCCGCTGCTCGTAAGGAGGCTGACGACAAGACCGCTCTGGCCGAACAGAAGCTGGCTTCGGTCGGCCAGTTGGAAGAAGAGAATACCAGGCTGAAGACCGCTCTGAATGACTCCAACAAGGAGTGCTCGCGCTGGAAGAAGGTGAATCTCTTCCAGGGCGAGAAAATGGAAGGCATTGCTCGCAGGAGGGATGATCTGGAGAGTTATCTGAGAAGTCTTGCCAAGAAGCTGTTCATCAAGCTTGAAGGTGCACATTCTGTTCCGACTGACCTTTTTTTTTGAGTCGACTCAGTGTACGAAAATTGACTTATCCTTGGATCGTGAATGCAGAGTTTTGCCAGAACTTTGAAGAGGAGATTGGGCGGATCGAGCCTGGTTTGGATCCAATCAACTCTCCCGTGAAAGATGAAACTGCCATGAATCTGCTCCGTCTGGAATCTCGCATCGACAGTGCCGTGGACTACTTGGCTCGACTGAAGGTCGCCATGTCGCGGATTAACCCGGCACTTTGGCTAGAGGCTGAGCTCCAAAATGATATTGAGTCCCTGATGACTCGACTAAATGAAATCCCCGACCGAGTGCAGGAGTGGAAGAAGTCTGCTGCTCGGTGTGGCGCTGACGTGACTCTGTCTTTGGTTCGTGTCCACTGCAAGGAGGTGCGACAGGACACACTGGCAGCAATCAAGGTCGCCAACACCCAGAAGCATGACTTCCGAACCTTTATGGAGACTTTCATCGCTGCAGCCACTCAGATAGCCGACGGCGTCGACCTGGATGAGTTTGTCGAGCCTGCCAGCCCTCCTCCCGCGGAGCGAACAAACTCTTATGTCCCACCTTAAATTTGCCTCGGAATGCCGAGTGGTTTTTGTAGCCGTTAAACTTTTTTGGGCTGCATGTCCGAGTACTTCGATCTGTGATTTGGAACCTTTGGAATTTACCCAAACTTGGTTTACCGTTGAATATCTTTATGAATCTCCTGCTGAGTGAACCCATTCTTCATTCGAGACAACTTTTGCATTCGCAGCGCAGCTCCGAAGGAGAGGGAAGCAGTTGACCTATGTCTTGTATTTGTGGCGAAGCTCCCCAGGAGAAGGCGGCGGTCGACCCACACCCTATTACCGCAGAGTGGGATGGAGCGCACATTGTATTTGTGGCGAAGCTCCCCAGGAGAAGGTGGCAGTCGACCTACCCCTCGTCGTCCTTGAGGAATGAGATGTGTTTCGTACTTAGGCGAGTATTGGACTGCAGCTAAGCCTCCGAGTGGGAGGATTGCTCTCCACTCGATAGGATTTTTTCAAACTTAGGCGAGTGCCGGACTGCAGCTAAGTCTCTAAGTGAGAGAACTTAGGCGAGTACTGGACTGCAGCTAAGCCCCCGAGTGGGAGGATTGCTCTCTACTCGGTAGGATTTTTTCAAACTTAGGCGAGTGCCAAACTGCAGCTAAGTCTCTAAGTGAGAGAACTTAGGCGAGTGCCGGACTGCAGCTAAGCCCCCGAGTGGGAGGATTGCTCTCCACTCGGTAGGATTTTTTCAAACTTAGGCGAGTGCCGGACTGCAGCTAAGTCTCTAAGTGAGAGAACTTAGGCGAGTGCCGGACTGCAGCTAAGCCCCCGAGTGGGAGGATTGCTCTCCACTCGGTAGGATATTTTCAAACTTAGGAGAGTGCCGGACTGCAGCTAAGTCTCTAAGTGAGAGAACTTAGGCGAGTACTGGACTGCAGCTAAGCCCCCGAGTGGGAGGATTGCTCTCCACTCGGTAGGATTTTTTCAAACTTAGGCGAGTGCCGGACTGCAGCTAAGTCTCTAAGTGAGAGAACTTAGGCGAGTGCTGGACTGCAGCTAAGCCCTCGAATGGGAGGATTGCTCTCCACTCGGTAGGATTTTTTCAAACTTAGGCGAGTGCCGGACTGCAGCTAAGTCTCTAAGTGAGAGAACTTAGGCGAGTACTGGACTGCAGCTAAGCCCCCGAGTGGGAGGGTTGCTCTCCACTCGGTAGGATTTTTTCAAACTTAGGCAAGTGCCGGACTGCAGCTAAGTCTCTAAGTGAGAGAACTTAGGCGAGTGCTGGACTGTAGCTAAGCCCCCGAGTGGGATGATTGCTCTCCACTCGGTAGGATTTTTTCAAACTTAGGTGAGTGCCGGACTGCAGCTAAGTCTCTAAGTGAGAGAACTTAGGCGAGTACTGGACTGCAGCTAAGCCCCCGAGTGGGAGGGTTGCTCTCCACTCGGTAGGATTTTTTCAAACTTAGGCGAGTGCTGGACTGCAGCTAAGTCTCTAAGTGAGAGAACTTAGGCGAGTACTGGACTGCAGCTAAGCCCCCGAGTGGGAGGATTGCTCTCTACTCGGTAGGATTTTTTCAAACTTAGGCGAGTGCCGAACTGCAGCTAAGTCTCTAAGTGAGAGAACTTAGGCGAGTGCCGGACTGCAGCTAAGCCCCCGAGTGGGAGGATTGCTCTCCACTCGGTAGGATTTTTTCAAACTTAGGCGAAGCGGATTCGCAGCTAAGTCACCCACTAGGGGATTTCTTACGCAAACAAAAAAAAACAATAATAATCACTGGGAAAATTATAACGCTCTTGTCTTTGATAAATAAACTTCAGGAGTTTTTCTTATTACATCTCATCTGAGTGAGAATTTAAGTATAAAAGGGGCGAAGTAGCTCCGCATTCCAGGCTCGTGGCTCATCAATCTAGCGATCGACATTGTAGAGGTGGTATGCTCCATTGTGGAGGACTATGGTGACTATGAAGGGGCCTTCCCATGTAGGAGCGAGCTTGTGTGGTTTCTGCTGATCCACTCGAAGGACTAAGTCTCCTTCTTGGAAGGCTCGGCTCTTCACGTTTCTGGCATGGAATCGACGCAAGTCTTGCTGATAGATGGTCGATCGAATCAAGGCCATTTCTCTTTCTTCTTCTAGGAGGTCGACTGCGTCCTGCCGTGCTTGTTCTGCTTCATCTTTTGAGTAGAGCTCGACTCTGGGAGCGTTGTGAAGCAGGTCACTCGGTAAGACTGCCTTGGCTCCATAGACCAGAAAGAATGGGGTTCTTCCGGTCGATCGATTCGGGGTTGTCCTCAATCCCCAAAGGACTGATGGAAGCTCGTCGACCCATGCACCTACTGCGTGCTTGAGATCGCGCATCAATCGGGGTTTCAGTCCTTTGAGAATTAGGCCGTTTGCCCTTTCTGCTTGCCCATTCGACTGAGGGTGAGCGACCGAAGCATAGTCGACCCGAGTGCCCTGAGAGGCGCAAAAGGCCCTGAATTTGTCGGAATCTAAGTTTGACCCATTGTCAGTGATGATGCTGTGCGGAACTCCATATCTGAATATCAACTCTCTGATGAAACTGAGAGCGGTGCAAGTGTCAAGATTCTTGATAGGCTTGGCCTCAATCCATTTGGTGAACTTGTCGACTGCTACCAGCACACGAGTGAAGCCACTCCTGCCTGTTCTCAGTGGTCCAACCATGTCCAACCCCCAAACAATGAAGGGCCAGACGAGTGGAATGGTTTTCAGGGCCGACGCGGGCTTGTGTGGCATGTTGGAGTAATACTGACATCCTTCACATTTGTCGACTATCTCCTTGGCCATCTCATTGGCTCTTGGCCAGTAGAACCCCGCTCGGTATGCTTTAGCCACAATGGTCCGAGAGGACGCATGATGGCCATAGGTCCCCGAGTGGATATCGTTAAGGATCATCTGACCTTCATCTGGTGTAATACACTTCTGGCCGACCCGAGTCGCGCTTTCTCTACATAACTGTCCCTTTATGACTGTAAAGGCCTTGGATCGACGGACGATCTGTCGAGCTTCTTCTTCATCTTCTGGGAGTTCTTTCCTTAGGATGTACGCGATGTACGGTTCTGTCCAGACGGGAGTGATAACCAGGACTTCCATGATCAAGTCGACCACAGCTGGTACTTCGACTTCATTGGATCCGTGGCACTTTTTGGCTGCGGGGCCTCTTCAGAGAAGGGATCCTCCTGGACTGATGGTGTGTGGATGTGTTCCAGAAACACATTGCTGGGAATGGCTTCTCTTTTGGAACCTATTTTTGCCAGATCATCAGCTGCTTGATTTTTCAGTCGGGGTATGTGATGAAGCTCTAACCCCTCGAATTTCTTCTCCAGTTTTCTCACTGCATTGCAATAACCAGTCATGGCTGGACTTCTGACATCCCATTCCTTCATCACTTGATTGATCACCAAATCTGAGTCGCCATAGACCATGAGGCGACGGACGCCGAGTGAAATGGCCATGCGCAACCCATATAAAAGTGCTTCGTATTCTGCCTCGTTGTTAGAGGAATCAAAGTGGATTTGAAGAACATATCTGCGTTTATCTCCTCTGGGAGAGACCAACACCACTCCGGCTCCGGAACCATTTATCATCTTGGAACCGTCAAAGAACATGGTCCAATGCTCCGAGTGGACCTGAGTCAGCAGTTGCTGTTCAATCCACTCGGCGACGACATCCACGATTGCCTGGGACTTGATAGCTTTCTTTGCTTCAAACTTGATATCTAGAGGAAGGAGTTCAATCGCCCATTTTGCCACTCGACCAGTTGCGTCCCTGTTATGCAAGATCTCTGACAACGGAGCGTCGCTGACGACTGTAATGGAATGATCAGAGAAGTAGTGGGCAACTTTCTTTGTGGTCATATAAATCCCATATACGAGCTTCTGATAATGAGGATATCTTTGCTTCGATGGGGTCAAGACTTCAGAAATATAATACACTGGGCGCTGAACTTTGAAGGTTTTCCCTTCTTCTTCCCGCTCGACCGTGAGTACTGTACTGACGACTTGTCCTGTGGCTGCAATGTAAAGCAGCAAAGGCTCCTTGCTGATTGGGGCAGCAAGCACCGGCTAGGTGGAGAGCAGAGCTTTGAGTTCTGCGAACGATGCGTTAGCTTCAGGAGTCCACTCGAACTTGTCAGACTTCTTCATCAATTGGTAAAGAGGTAATGCCTTTTCACCGAGACGAGATATGAATCGACTTAGGGCGGCCAAGCAACCAGTAAGCTTCTGAACATCGCGCACTCGCACAGGACTTTTCATTCGGAGTATAGTACCAACTTTTTCTGGATTGGCGTCGATTCCCCGTTCGGAAACGAGAAAACCGAGTAACTTTCCGCCAGGAACCCCGAATGTGCATTTTGATGGATTAAGCTTGATATCAAACCTTCTGAGGTTGGCAAAGGTTTCAGCAAGGTCAGTCACCAGGTCGAAACCCTTCCGTGACTTGACCACAATATCATCCATGTACGCCTCCACATTCCGACTGATTTGGGTGAGCAAACACTTCTGAATCATCCTCATGAATGTGGCTCCGGCATTCTTGAGGCCGAATGGCATGGTAACATAACAGAAGCACCCGAATGGAGTGATGAAAGCTGTTTTGATCTCGTCAGGTCCATACAGACGGATCTGATGGTACCCGGAATAGGCGTCTAAAAAATACAGTCGCTCACATCCCGCAGTCAAGTCGACTATCTGGTCGATGCGGGGGAGAGGAAAATGGTCTTTCGGGCAGGCCCGATTGATATGTTTAAAGTCAATGCACGTGCGAAGTGACTTGCCCTTCTTAGGGACCATGACAACATTGGCGAGCCACTCGGAGTGGTAGATTTCTCGGATGAACTCTTCCGCTAAGAGCCGAGCTACCTCTTCGCCAATGGCCTGTCTCTTCTGGACGGCGGACCGTCGGAGATGTTCCTTGACAGGTTTTATTTTTGAGTCGACTCTTAGGCGGTGCTCAGCCAGCTCCCTGGGAACACCCGGCATGTCAGAGGGCTTCCATGCGAAAATGTCCCAGTTCTCATGAAGGAACTGGATGAGCGCTTCTTCCTATTTGGATTCGAGTGTTGTCGAGATATGAGTTGGAGCAGCGCTGGGGTCGGTCGGGTGGATATGAGCTATCTTTGTAGCGCCAGTCGACTGAAAAGCTGATTCTGTAGCGGGCTTCTTGGCTCACAACAAATCACTCGGGTCTGCAGTCTTCTGGTATTCCCGCAACTCCACCACTGCCATCTGAGCGTCGGCGATCTTCGAACCTTTCTGAAAACATTCTTCTGCTTTCTTCCGATTGCCCGTAATAGTGATCACACCTTTGGGGCCAGGCATCTTCAATTTAAGATACACATAACACGGTCAGGCCATGAAGCGTGCATAAGCCGGCCTGCCCAAAATAGCGTGGTAGGCACTCTGGAAGTCTACAACTTCAAATGTCGACCTTTCTTTGCGGTAATTCTTGGAATCATCGAAAACCCCATCAAGAGCAAACTGGCCGAGTGATTCAGCCTTCTTCCCAGGAATGACTCCGTGGAAACTCATGTTGCTGGCGCTGAGTCTGGACATCAGAATGCCCATCCCTTTCAATGTCTCAGCATACAATATGTTCAAACCACTGCCACCATCCATCAAGACTTTGGTCAGTCGAGTGGCTTCAACCACTGGGTCGACTACCAGAGCTTGCCTCCCAGGGGTGGCAATATGCGTTGGGTGATCGGACTGGTCGAACGTGATGGCAGTCTGGGACCATTTCAAATAACTTGTTGTTGCCGGAGCAACCATATTCACCTCTCGGTTTATGACTTTCAGTCGACTTTTGCTCTCAACATCAGAAAAAATCATCAAGGTGGAATTGACTTGAGGGTATCCGTCGTCACTGTCCTCTTTGTCCTCGACCTTGTCCGACTCCTTTTCCTTACATTTAGGATGTTTTCCCTGGAACTGCTGGATCAAGAGTCGACACTGTCGAGTGGTATGTTTCGGGTAAATGAAATTACCCTCTTCATCTTTCTTTGTGTGGACGATACATGGCAAGTCCAACACATCATTTCTGTCCTGGTCTTTAACCTTTTTAGGGTTCCAAGGACCTTTAGGTTTCCCTTTAAACTTTCCTTGGGTTAAAGCCAAGGCTTCCCTGGGAGCCGCGGGCTCGGCTTTCCGCTTCTGTTTCCGATTGGAATTGCCCCCGGGTTCTTGGGCGACTAACTTGATTTTGCCACTCCTGAGCCGATCTTCATCTTCGCCATTAGCGTACTTGGTGGCAATCTCCATCATCCGATTCAGGGACATATCCCCAGTTTGACCGAATTTAAAATTCAGTTCTCTGTACTTGACGCCTTCCTTGAAGGCACAAACCGCTTGGTGGTCAGGCACATTCTCCACCGAGTGATGTAACGTGATCCACCTCTGGATGTAATCCCTCAAAGTTTCATTTGGCTTCTGTACACAAGACCGCAGTTCCGTCAGCCCTGCCGGCCGCTTGCACGTACCTTCAAATGTGGGGACAAACACTCGGGAGAGATCCTCCCAAGTGTAAATGCTACTAGGTGCTAACTGGTTCAGCCATGCTCTGGCCGAGCCCTCCAACATGACAGGGAGGTGCTTCATGGCCACTTCATCATTGCCGCCGCCGATCTGGACGGCCACTCGGTAATCTTCAAGCCAAGTATCGGGCTTGGACTCGCCAGTGAATTTACTGACTCCAGTCGCCAACCTGAAGTTGGGAGGAATCACAGCGGCCCTGATGGCTGTACTAAAGCATTCTGGCCCCGAAACATGTACTCTGCTGCTGGTAGGTGCATCTCTGTCGTGACCTTCTCGGTGAGCCCTGTTCCTGTCAACCAAACCCTGTAGGTGCATCTGCAGCAAGCCTCTGCCAGCCTCCGACTGGGAAGGTTGAATAGACTCCGCTATACGGGCCGCAGCTGCTAAATTCTGAACCGGAGTTCGATATACCTGCGGGGGCGGGAAGAGTTGACGTCGACTGGATTTGGGAATCCGTTGTTGCGCACGCTCGTCGAGTGCTCGCTGGAGGTTCTCCAGTCGAGTGCGCTCGGCCAAGTTTGCCAGGCGCGCGTCCTCCAAGGCGCGAGCCTCGGGGGTCTCTCCAACGATAGGAGTGTGCAGTGCATCCATGTTCCGGCGGCGAAGTTCTTCTCTCTGCAGCGACGTGAGAGGCTCGGGAAGATACTCCTCATGGAGACGCGACGGGTCGCCTCCACCCGCGCCTCCGTCGGTACGGGGAAAACCGGGAGGACTGGGCGGTCCATCGACCATCAGAACCTCCGCCGCCGGATCGCTGCTGTCGCACTCGGATGCGGTCCCTGCGGAGCCAGTCGACAGGTCGAACATGCCGTAGAGGGATTCGTCGGGCTCGATCGCCGCGACCTGGGGGGGTGGCCGACTGACGCGCCACCGCGTGCCTCACCCACCGCTGAAGTCTCGACCGACCGGAACGCTTGTGCCGGCGGGAAATGGGGAGTGAGGACAACACAGGAGCCGACCGATAGGGGGTCGATGGTTGCCGCAGGAGAACGCCGCGGACGCACGCGCTAAAGTGCGTTGCCCCGCGAGCAGGGAGTGTGTCCACGTTGAGCGGAGCCTCCTGGAGCCAAGCAGAGTCGTCGACGATGAACGTGAGCGCGCCGAGACGGATCTCGCGGCCCTCCACCGAAACTCGACCGAAAACCATGATGATTCGGGTCAGAAAAAAGTCGCAACTTCTCCAACAAACGCTAAAACACCCGCCCCACGGTGGGCGCCAATTGTTGTGGTTCTAAGTCTGACAGTAGTGTAGGGGGGTAAGTATGGAGAGGCAAGATCTTAGCTGTGGAGAAGTTGTAAGCACGCAAGGTTTACGAGTTTAGGCCCTTCTCAGAGGAAGTAATAGCCCTACGTCTCGGAGCCCGGAGGCGGTCGACTGGATTATATGAATATGGATTACAGAGGTGCCAACCCTTGTCTCGGAGGAGGGGGGTGGCTTATATAGAGTGCGCCAGGACCCCGGCCAGCCCATGTTACAAAGGGTTCAATGTACATTAAGGCATGGCGTTACTGGTAACGCTAGTAATAAAGTGCTATGATGACCATAAAAGCTACTTAATGACCGACCGTTAGCATGCGGAGTGACTTCAGGTCTCCTGGCCGTCGAGTGGTTGGATCTTGGTCGAGTGATTGCTTCTTGGTCGAGCGTCTTCGAGTCTGTCGAGTGGAACACCTCCAAGTCGATTGAAAGGTGGTTTCTTCTAGAGATGTCCTTGGGTAGGGCAGTTAGGACAGGTCCATGATCCTACCCTAGGTACATAGCTTCAACACTTACTGCACAGTCCACTTCCACTCTAAACCAGCCCATCAAACCCCTGCCTCCGTGGCCTTTTGTCAGACCCCCTCTCTGCACAGTTCTCGGAACCCCTCGCGCGCGTCCGGGAGTTGTCCCGAACCCGACCCGCTCTGTCGTTACCAACGGATCCGTATCAACCCCGAACAACCTCATGCATCTTCCGTTTCTTCATTTGACTATTCCGTTGATCCGTAGCCATCCGATCTCGATCAGACGATCCAAAACTCCCTCCTTTCACTATATATAGACCAAGATCTACCTAATTTGATCAAACCCTAGAAATTAGGAGGTTTGTCCCTTCCCGCCGCCACCCGCCGCATCTTCCTCGGGATCCATTCTGATCCCGCAGTAAATCCTCCACCTCTCCTCTAATTCATGCATCGGCCAACCAAATCCCTCCACTTCCCTCACCGACTCTGGACGCGCCCGCGGATCCATCCATCTCTCGCCATGCCCGCGCCATCCCCATCCCCGGCGTCGTTCACGCCCGAAGCCTCGCTCCCAGCCTCCCGCAAGAAGAGGCCCTGCGAACCTCTCGCTGCCTCGAGGTCGCCGCTCCTCCTGATCCAAGGCGCCCTCTCCCCTCAGCCCCGCAGCAACTCGTCGGAGCTCCTCTCCAGCACACCGGCGACCCTTACCATGCCAGGCCATCCCCGTCGCCCCTACCCTTCCTCCTTCCCGTTCCCTTCTCCTCCTCTCTCTCAACCCCCTCCCCGTCTCTGTACCAGGTACATGCAGGAGCTTCCGGCGCCGCGCCGTGGGCTCGTTCCCCTGCTTCGTCTTGTCCGGGGCCACTACCTTGCACGGATTCGTGAACCAGCGCCGGTCGCCGCCGTCCCGTTCGTCTTCCAGCGAGATGACGCACTGAGCTCCGCCGCCGCTGCCCTGCTTCGTGTCGAGTGGAGGTCCACGCCCACAACCTTCCAGCCTCGCCTCAACACGGGTTCCGCGTCCCCTGCTAGACCTCCCCGGCTTCGTATGGTCCTGCGCAGCTGCCCTGTGTCGTCCGGCTCGTCCTGCCTCCCGCAGGTCTCCCCGTCGCCTACCGGAGTCCCAGCGTCACCAGGAGCTTGCGCCAAGTCCGTCGTCGTCCTCTGCTCGAGAACAAGTCTGTGCCGCCGACTGCTTCGCCCCGGATCCAGACGCCCATCGCCGGAGGCCGCCGTCCCGCGCCTAGATCCACACCCCTCCATCCCCTGCGCCTCCGTCTCTTCCTCGCCGCCGCACTCCTGTTCCAGCGCCGTGCCGCTCCTCTGTTTTGTTTGAGCAGCAACGAGAGGGTCCACTCGCATTGACCAAGCGAAGCACAGCCGCCGATCCAGTGGACCGGCCCACCTTTCCCCCGCAGCCTGCTGCGGCCCAGACTCTCCTCCAGCTGGGCTTGGCCCAAAGTGAGCAGCGCCCTCTGTTTTTTCCATCCTGTTGGGTCCAGCCAATTTCGGCCCATGTTGTGTTTGTTTTCCTGAACGAATTTGTCTATTATCCAGTGAGCTGCAGTTTTTACAAAAAAGCCCCTCTTGTTCATGCATATCCTAACTCACAAACAGTGCATCATATGAAAACAAATTATATATGAAAATGCTTAGAATTCTGTGTAGATTAATAATATGCCACTTTCATGAATGTTTAAAATGTTTAAAATGATGTTTGTGTGTATTTTCCATATTGCGATGTTAAAATGCCTTAGTTCATAACTAAATAACCGTAGCTCCATTTTAAATAAACTTTATATGTAAATGGGGTAGAAAAATGCCTAGTTTAACATCTTGGCTTTACTTTGCATGTTTAACAACTCTAAAATATGGTTTAGGGAAGAACAGTACCAAACCTAAAAATATGCACATGAGGTTTTTCCGGAATTGTTGTTTGTTGTTACGGCCTCATTTAACTTGCCTATATAGGTAGTTTTCATATGCTTCATCTCTTGCCATGTTTAACAACATTTAATATTGTTGGGTAGATTACCGAGAGAGAACTAAATAAGTCATGTGGTGCTCCACTTAATTTGTAGTATTGTTTGGGCACTTTGCCGTGCCATGCTTCATTAAACCGGACATGCATCATACTTGGTTGTGCATCATGCCATGTTGATGTGATGGTTGTTTACTATGTTGTTTGCTTCTTTCCGGGTTGCTTCCCTCGTTAGCTTCGGTTCCGTTCTGGAGTTGTGAGGATTCGTTCGACTTCGTCCGTTTGTCTTCTTCATGGACTCGTTCTTCTTCCTTGCGGGATCTCAGGCAAGATGACCATACCCTTGAAATCACTTCTATCTTTGCTTGCTAGTTGCTCGCTCTATTGCTATGCCGCGATACCTACCACTTGCTTTATCATGCCTCCCGTATTGCCATGCCAAGCCTCTAACCCACCTTTTCCTAGCAAACCGTTGTTTGGCTATGTTACCGCTTTGCTCAGCCGTTCTTATAGCGTTGCTAGCTGCAGCTGAAGATGGAGTTTGTTCCATGTTGGAACATGGATTTGTTGGGATATCAGAATATCTCTTATTTTAATTAATGCATCTATATACTTGGTAAAGGGTGGAAGGCTCGGCCTTATGCCTGGTGTTTTGTTCCACTCTTGCCGCCCTAGTTTCCGTCATACCGGTGTTATGTTCCTTGTTTTTGCGTTCCTTACACGGTTGGGTGTTATGGGGACCCCTTGAAAGTTCGCTTTGAATAAAACTCCTCCAGCAAGGCCCAACCTTGGTTTTACGATGTGCCTCACCACCACCTACTTTACCCTTGGGAGTCACGCTCCCGAGGGTCATCTTTATTTTAGCCCCCCCCGGGCCAGTGCTTGTCTAAGTGTTGGTCCGAACTGAGCTGCCTGCGGGGCCACCTTGAGGAAACTTGAGGTTGGTTTTACTCGTAGCTAGTCTCATCCGGTGTTGCCCTGAGAACGAGATACGTGCGACTCCTATCGGTATTGTCGGCACATCGGGTGGCTTTGCTGGTCTTGTTTTACCATTGTCGAAATATCTTGTAACCGGGATTCCGAGTCTGATCGGGTCTTCCGGGGAGAAGGAATATCCTTCGTTGACCATGAGAGCTTGTGATGGGCTAAGTTGGGACACCCCTACAGGGTTTTGAACTTTCGAAAGCCGTGCCCGCGGTTATGGGCATATGGGAATTTGTTAATGTCCGGTTGTAGAGAACTTGACACTTAAATTAATTAAAATGCATCAACTGCGTGTGTAGCCGTGATGGTCTCTTCTCGGCGGAGTCCGGGAAGTGAACACAGTTTTGGTGTTATGCTTGAACGTAAGTATCTTCAGGATCAGTTCTTGATCACTTCTAGTTCACGACCGTGCTTTGCTTCTCTTCTCGCTCTCATTTGCGTATGTTAACCACCATATATTCTAGTGCTTGCTGCAGCTCCACCTCATTACCCCTTTCCTACCCATAAGCTTAAATAGTCTTGATCTCGCGGGTGTGATATTGCTGAGTCCCCGTGACTCACAGATACTTCCAAAACAATAGCAGGTGCCGATGATAAATGCAGATACGCAACCCAGCTCAAGTGGGAGCTCGATAAAGTTTGTGTTCGTTGTGTTGTTTCGTTTCTAGTTGATCAGTAGTGGAACCCAGTCGGGACGATCGGGGATCTATGCATTAGGGGTTGTCTTTTTTTATTTGGTTCCGTAGTCGGACCTTGTTTGTATTCTGGATGATGTAATGCTATATTCATGTATTGTTTGAAGTGGCGATTGTAAGCCAACTCTGTATCCCTTTCTTATTCAGTACATGAGATGTGTAAAGATTACCCCTCTTGCGAGATGCGTACCATGCGGTTATGCCTCTAAGTCGTTCTCCGACACGTGGGAGATATAGCCGCATCATGGGTGTTACAATCACCCTTTCCTCTTCATGGGAAAAACCAACGCAAGCTCAAGAAGTAGCAGAACCCTAGGGCTTGTTTCCAAGCATTGAAACACTATTTTTATTTACTTTTATTACTTGTTACCTTACAACCCATATGTATTCAGATTACAAAAGGCTACTTCTACCATCCATATTACATATATTTCATTATCTGTTCATCAAACTAGTGCACATGCAATTGACGACTGTGTTGGGTGTGTTGGGGACACAAGAGATCACATGTATTTGATTGCAACATTGTTTGAGATAGACCACTTTATTTCTACACCTCCACAGATTGATAAGCCTTAGGTCATCCACATAAGGAAAATTTGTTGTTGTTTTATAAAACTCTGCGCCTGGAGGCCAACACAGCCTACAAAATAAAGTTGTGTTATAGATATCAGGTTCCTCCAAACCCGTGCCAACAAAACCAGGAGGAGGAGACACCACTTTTGGCTTGTGTTTGCGACGTTGACGTGGACTCCATGCACGATGCGTAAGAAGATGATTGTTGAGCAGGTTTTCCCAAGATAGGTCTCTGATTTTGTCTTCAAATTCCTTGCATTCTTGCAACACCGGCACCCACTAAGCAGCGGGATCATGATCGGCTTGGCATTATGATGGATGCATTTGTTGGGGAACGTACCATGCAATTTCAAAATTTTCCTACGCTCACGCAAGATATATCTAGGAGATGCATAGCAACGAGAGGGGGAGAGTGTGTCCATGTGCCCTCATAGACCAAAAGCGGAAGAGTTTGACAATGCGGTTGCACTAGTAGAAAAAGGGTCAAATGTGAAGCACATTAGTGCCGGTTTGAATTTGAGCCGGCACTAATGTGACCATTAGTGCCGGTTCCAACGGCTAGGCGGGCGGGCATCATTAGTACCGGTTCGTGGGCAACCTTTTGTTGGGTTTCGTAGTAATTTCAAAATTTTCCTACGCACACGCAAGATCATGTGATGCATAGCAACGAGGGGGAGAGTGTTGTCTACGTACCCAACGCAGACCGGCTGCGGAAGCGATGACACGACGTAGAGGAAGTAGTCGTACGTCTTCACGATCCAACCGATCAAGCACCGAAACTACGGCACCTCCGAGTTCGAGCACACGTTCAGCTCGATGACGATCCCCGGACTCCGATCCAGCAAAGTGTCGGGGAAGAGTTCCGTCAGCACGACGGCGTGGTGACGATCTTGATGAACTACAGCAACAGGGCTTCGCCTAAACTCCGCTACAGTATTATCGAGGAATATGGTGGCAGGGAGCACCGCACACGGCTAAGGAATAGATCACGTGGATCAACTTGTGTGTCTAGAGGTGCCCCCTGCCTCCGTATATAAAGGAGCCAAGGAGGAGGGCTGGCCGACCAAGGAGGGGAGGCGCAGGAGAGTCCTACTCCCTCTGGGAGTAGGATTCCTCCCCCCAATCCTAGTCCAACTAGGATTCCTCGGAGGGGAAGGGAGAGAGGGGGGCCGGCCACCTTCTCCTAGTCCTAATAGGACTAGGGGAGGGGGAAGTGGCGCAGCCACCTTGGGCTGCCCCTTTCTCCTTTCTACTAAGGCCCATGAAGGCCCATATGGCTCCCGGGGGGTTCCGGTAACCCTCCCGGTACTCCGGTCAAATCCCGATTTCACCCGGAACACTTCCGATGTCCAAACATAGGCTTCCAATATATCAATCTTTACGCCTCGACCATTTCGAGACTCCTCGTCATGTCCGTGATCACATCCGGGACTCCGAACAACCTTCGGTACATCAAAATGCATAAACTCATAATATAAATGTCATCGTAACCTTAAGCGTGCGGACCCTACGGGTTCGAGAACAATGTAGACATGACCGAGACATGTCTCCGGTCAATAACCAATAGCGGGACCTGGATGCCCATATTGGCTCCTACATATTCTACGAAGATCTTTATCGGTCAGACCGCATAACAACATACGTTGTTCCCTTTGTCATCGGTATGTTACTTGCCCAAGATTCGATCGTCGGTATCCAATACCTAGTTCAATCTCGTTACCGGCAAGTCTCTTTACTCGTTCCGTAATACATCATCTCACAACTAACATATTAGTTGCAGTGCTTGCAAGGCTTATGTGATGTGCATTACCGAGAGGGCCCAGAGATACCTCTCCGACAATCGGAGTGACAAATCCTAATCTCGAAATACGCCAACCCAACATCTACCTTTGGAGACACCTGTAATGCTCCTTTATAATCACCCAGTTACGTTGTGACGTTTGGTAGCACCCAAAGTGTTCCTCCGGCAAACGGGAGTTGCATAATCTCATAGTCATAGGAACATGTATAAGTCATGAAGAAAGCAATAGCAACATACTAAACGATCGGGTGCTAAGCTAATGGAATGGGTCATGTCAATCAGATCATTCAATTAATGATGTGACCTTGTAAATCAAATAACAACTCATTGTTCATGGTTAGGAAACATAACCATCTTTGATTAACGAGCTAGTCAAGTAGAGGCATACTAGTGACACTTTGTTTGTCTATGTATTCACACATGTATTATGTTTCCGGTTAATACAATTCTAGCATGAATAATAAACATTTATCATGATTATAAGGAAATAAATAATAACTTTATTATTGCCTCTGGGGCATATTTCCTTCACCTTTAGTACCGGTTCATGCCATGAACCGGTACTAATGAGGCCAGTGCGGCTGTGGTCAGGCTGGGGCCCCCACGAAGACCTTTAGTACCAGTTCATGGCATGAACCGGTACTAGAGTTTCTTAGTAAGCTGATTTTTAGTCCCACCTCGCCAAGAGAGAGGCAGTATGAGCGGTTTATAAGCCGTGAGTGCAGAGACAATGACGAAGAGGCGCAATGCTCACCTGCACATTGATTAACTTCAAGCCTTTTGGAATAGAATAGATTTCACCGAGCTATGTGCAGCATTTAAAGCGATGTGATCAATTTCCAACATGTTCTGACATCATTTGTTGTTTTTCAGTCATTTACCTAATTGTTTAGAGAGCTAAATGACCGTGAAATTGAAAATCACTACAAAATGAATTCTAAAAATGTTGAAACTTGGCATGGTATCATCATTTCACCCGCATAGCATGTGCGAAAGAGTACAGAGGGTCACGGCAAAAACTGGACGCACTTCGTGTACAAACTGGACAAACTCTTTCGGAGTATCAAGGTTTCGGACAAGAACTCATCTGTTACACGGGCACTTCAATGTTTTTTAAACTTATTTGAACTCCGGACTTCTTTTGTATTCAGTATGCAACATTCAAAGTGACGTCATCAATTTCCAACATGTTCTGACATCATTTGTTGTATTTCGGTCATTTACCTAATTGTTTAGAGAGCTAAATGACCGTGAAATTGAAAATCACTACAAAATGAACTGTGAAAATGTTGAAACTTGCAATGGTATTATCATTTCACCCGCATAGCATGTGCGAAAGAGTAGAGAGGGTCACGGCAAAAACTGGACGCACTTCGTGTACAAACTGGACAATCTCTTTCGGGGTATCAGGGTTTCGGACGAGAACTCATCTGTTACACGGGCACTTTAATGTTTTTTAAACTTATTTGAACTCCGGACTTCTTTTGTGTTCAGTATGCAGCATTCAAAGCGACGTCATCAATTTCCAACATGTTCTGACATCATTTGTTGTTTTTCGGTCATTTACCTAATTGTTTAGAGAGCTAAATGACCGTGAAATTGAAAATCACTACAAAATGAATTCTGAAAATGTTGAAACTTGGCATGGTATCATCATTTCACCCGCATAGCATGTGCGAAAGAGTAGAGAGGGTCACGGCAAAAACTGGACGCACTTCGTGTATAAACTGGACAATCTCTTTCGGAGTATCAGTGTTTCGGACGAGAACTCATCTGTTACATGGGCACTTCAATGTTTTTTAAACTTATGTAAACTCCGGACTTCTTTTGCGTCCAGTATGCAGCATTCAAAGCGACGTCATCAATTTCCAACATGTTCTGACATCATTTCTTGTTTTTCCGTCATTTACCTAATTATTTAGAGAGCTAAATGACCGTGAAATTGAAAATCACTACAAAATGAATTCTGAAAATGTTGAAACTTGGCATGGTATCATCATTTCACCCGCATAGCATGTGCGAAAGAGTAGAGAGGGTCACGGCAAAAACTGGACACACTTCGTGTAAAAACTGGACAATCTCTTTGGGAGTATCAGGGTTTCGGACGAGAACTCATCTGTTACACGGGCACTTCAATGTTTTTTAAACTTATTTGAACTCCGGACTTCTTTTGTGTTCAGTATGCAGCATTCAAAGCAACGTCATCAATTTCCAACATGTTCTGACATCATTTTTTGTTTTTCGGTTATTTACCTAATTGTTTAGAGAGCTAAATGACTGTGAAATTAAAAATCACTACAAAATGAATTCTGAAAATGTTGAAACTTGGCATGGTATCATCATTTCACCCGCCTAGCATGTGTGAAAGAGTACAGAGGGTCACGGCAAAAACTGGACGCACTTCGTGTACAAACTGGACAAACTCTTTCGGAGTATCAGGGTTTCCGACAAAAACTCATCTGTTACACGGGCACTTCAATGTTTTTTAAACTTATTTGAACTCCGGACTTCTTTTGTATTCAGTATGCAACATTCAAAGTGACGTCATCAATTTCCAACATGTTCTGACATCATTTGTTGTTTTTCGGTTATTTACCTAATTGTTTAGAGAGCTAAATGACCGTGAAATTGAAAATCACTACAAAATGAATTCTGAAAATGTTGAAACTTGGCATGGTATCATCATTTCACCCGCATAGCATGTGTGAAAGAGTAGAGAGGGTCACGGCAAAAACTGGACGCACTTCGTGTATAAATTGGACAAACTCTTTCGGAGTATCGGGGTTTCGGACGAGAACTCATCTGTTACAGGTGCACTTCAATGTTTTTTAAACTTATTTGAACTCCGGACTTCTTTTGAGTCCAGTATGCAGCATTCAAAGTGACGTCAGCAATTTCCAACATGTTCTGACATCATTTGTTGTTTTTCGGTCATTTACCTAATTGTTTAGAGAGCTAAATGACCGTGAAATTGAAAATCACTACAAAATGAATTCTGAAAATGTTGAAACTTGGCATGGTATCATCATTTCACCCGCATAGCATGTGCGAAAGAGTAGAGAGTGTCACGGCAAAATCTGGACGCACTTCGTGTACAAACTGGACAATCTCTGTCGGAGTATCAGGGTTTCGGACGAGAACTCATCTGTTACACGGGCACTTCAATGTTTTTTAAACTTATTTGAACTCCGGACTTCATTTGTGTTCAGTATGCAGCATTCAAAGCGACGTCATCAATTTCCAACATGTTCTGACATCATTTGTTGTTTTTCGGTTATTTACCTAATTGTTTAGAGAGCTAAATGACCGTGAAATTGAAAATCACTACAAAATGAACTCTGAAAATGTTGAAACTTGGCATGGTATCATCATTTCACCCGCATAGCATGTGTGAAAGAGTAGAGAGGGTCACGGCAAAAACTGGACGCACTTCGTGTCTAAACTGGACAAACTCTTTTGGAGTATCAGGGTTTCGGACAAGAACTCATCTGTTACACGGGCACTTCAATGTTTTTTAAACTTATTTGAACTCCGGACTTCTTTTGTATTCAGTATGCAACATTCAAAGTGACGTCATCAATTTCCAACATGTTCTGACATCATTTGTTATTTTTCGGTCATTTACCTAATTGTTTAGAGAGCTAAATGACCGTGAAATTGAAAATCACTACAAAATGAATTCTTAAAATATTGAAACTTGAATGGTATTATCATTTCACCTGCATAGCATGTGCGAAAGAGTAGAGAGGTTCACGGCAAAACTAGACGCACTTCGTGTACAAACTGGACAATCTTTATGGGAGTATCAGGGTTTCGGACGAGAACTCATCTGTTACACGGGCACTTCAATGTTTTTTAAACTTATTTGAACTCTGGACTTCTTTTGTGTTCAGTATGCATCATTCAAAGCGACGTCATCAATTTCCAACATGTTCTGACATCATTTGTTGTTTTTCGGTCATTTAGTTAATTGTTTAGAGAGCTAAATGACCGTGAAATTAAAAATCACTACAAAATGAATTCTGAAAATGTTGAAACTTGCAATGGTATTATCATTTCACCCGCATAGCATGTGCGAAGAGTAGAGAGGGTCACACAAAAACTACTCAGAAATAAATAGAAGAAAATAAATAAAGCAGAAAAGAAAAAACTATATAAAAAATTACTCAAAAATAAATAGAAGAAAATAAATAATGCAGAAAAGAAAAAAAAACTATATAAAAATTACTCAAAAATAAATAGACAAAAATAAATAATGCAGAAAAGAAAAAACTATATAAAAAATTTGTTGGGGCGCTGCCCAATGGGCCTGCCAGACCTAGGCTGTGCAAATGCAGGCCCAGAAGGGCCAGCAGACTCACAGGGCAGCGCGCCCTAGTTAGGCCCAGAAGCCTGCTCTATAGAGAGGCTCGAAGGAGCAGCCGCGGCTGGGTTTATAAACCAGTGCGGTTGCCCTTCGCTCGGCGAGGTGGGACTAAACATTGTGCACCGCCAGTGGCAGCCCACAAGGCTCCAACCGGTACTAATGATTGGGCCTTTAGTACCGGTTCGTGGTATAAACCGGTACTGACGGGGGCGTTTTCGGCCCCTTGGCCTGGCGAAAATTGGCCTTTAGTACCGGTTGGTGGCTCCAACCGGTACTAAAGACCCCTCCTATATATATGGCACTTACGGAAAAATCAGTTTCATTGACCACCACTTCTTCCCGATCCAACTTCTTCGTCGCGCCCGTCGCCCATCGCGCGCCGCCCTCGTCGCCCCCGCCGCCCGTCGTCACCGTCACCGCTGTCGCCCCCGCCACCCGTCGTCACCGTCACCGCCGTCACCCCCACCACCCGTCGTCGCCGTCACCACCGTCGCCCCCGCCGCCCGTCGCCGCCGCCGCGCCTGCCGCCCGTCGCATCGCCCGCCGCCGCCCCCCGCTCGTACACACACACACACATTGTTTTTACTTATTTTCTATTTTCTGTTGTTTAGATTAATGTTAGATAAATTACGTAGATAATAATGTTAAAATGTTAATGTTAAATGAATTATATGGAAAAGATGTTAAATATTAATGTCAATTTTAGATGAATTAGAACAAGTTGAACTAGTTGAATTAGTATAGCTAGATATTAATTAGGTATATATATCAGATTAGTATGAAAATTAGTAGAAAAAGTTTATTTTTAGTAAGAAAATTTAGGTATATGAGATTTGATGATCTAATCAAAATATTACTATATAGAACTACCTATTTTATTTTAGTAAGAAATTAATAGAACTAGTTTATTTTTAGTAAATGCTTAGTTGAATTAATAGAACTAGTTGATTTAGTTGAATTAATAGAACTAGTAAGTGTTTAATGTTTCACCTATATATGAACATATGTTAGATATTAATGTCAAATGTTAGATGAATTAGATATAAATTATATGTTAGATATATATTTAATTTAGTTATATGAGATTTCATTATCTAATTAACATTTTATTATATAGAACTAGCTACCTTATTTTTAGTAAGAAAATTAATAGAACTAGTTTAGTTGAATTAGTTGAATTAATTAGTTGAACTAGTTAGTTGAATTAGTTCAATTAATTAGGTATATTTTTCTTAAGTGCTTAGTTGAATTAGTTCAATTAATTAGTTGAACTAGTTGAATTAACAGAATTAGTTGAATTAATAGAACTAATAAGTGTTTAATGTTTCACCTATGAACATAGGAATGTCGTCTGACGACGAACACGATTTCATTATGTGTGAATACTGCGAAGACCAGCGCGGCCTGTGCGGCAGAAATTTTCTAATTGATGATAGACGCTTCAGCATCAAGCTGGATGAGAACTTCGAAGTGGATACAGTAAGTCACAACGACAAGTCTTTTTTCGTAATTAAGCATGACTTATGCTTCATTTGCTTCAACTTTTAATTTTAATTTTTCACTATTCTACTAGCGTATCCTCTGCCATGCAAGAATTTTTGTCTTGCATAAGATATGTTTCAGTCCTAACGAAACTATGGAGGTAAAAAGAGTTTACTTGAAGACCGAGCATTGTTATACCTTCAACGTCAAATTATACAATGCAGACACATACACCTTTTTTGAATGCAAAACTTGGCAAGCACTATGCAAGGCTTATGAATTTGAGCCTGATATGGTGGTTATCACCTTTGATATTCGTCCGGAAGATGATATTGAAGGTAATAGAGACATCTGGATCAATGTGCAGACGCCTCCAGTTCTACCATTATGTGAGTTTCTCAACCATATTTATGTATTCGATATGAGATTATTTGAACCAGTTGAATAATTAATAGATCTCAATTTATATTGACAGTTTACTTCCAATCAAGCAAACATGTCCGGCGCTTGGTAGACAGGACCGTCCACTGTCCCGGGGCTGAACTAAACTGCGAGGAGACAAGTCATTATGTTTCATGGCTTGAGGATCTTGATGCTGTCAAGACAAATTTCTTTCCTGCACTTAGAAATGTTAGTGCTTAAAACGTGCGACCAATAGTGTTCGTACTGAACTACGGTCACATATATTTAGGAAAGATGGTAAGATTTCTACTATTTCTCCTCAGTGCATCTTTTGCATACATTATTTTTTAAGCTAAACTTCATTGCTAAGTATGTTACTATACGATGTTCTTCAACAGGGACTCCCGATGAATGTTGTGTCTGATTGGATCGAGACTAAAGGTACCATGAATATTGTTAGCTTACGACCAAGATATCCTACAATGCACTTTAGTGCATTCAGGATTTCTAATAGCGAGAAATGCTTAATAGTAAAAGACTGGAGCAAAATTGTGAACGATCACAGAGAAGTACTAGGGGCAGCAATCAGAAGCGCAACCCACGATTAGGAGACAGGTTCATCTGCATGCTCCAATATGATGAATCAGCAAAGCTATACATGTTCTATGCTATTTTACCTGAGAGAGAGCAGCAGGAGTGATTAATTAGCTAGTTCATGCTCTTAGTACTTGTCCTCTCATGTCTGTGTTCTTCGTCCTGAACTTAATCTCAAAGAGTGATTTGCTTTTGTGGTGTTATGAACGCTTATAATATCATTACCATGTTGAACTCGATGATATCTTTGCTATGAAAACTATTGTTGGTGATGATATATATGATGCAAGAGTTTTTATATTAATATGATGATGATGAGTTATTATATCATTTATGAAAGAAACTGCATATTAGTTTCAACTGGATGGATTCTAGCTAAGTGATCAAGTATATGCCATATCCATATTACCTCGATCACTTAAGTAGGTGATCAAATATATATAATATGGATATGACATATACTTGATGACTTAGCTAGGATCCATGCATCCAGTCAAACTAATCTGCGGTACATTCACCTAATGATTTAACAACTCATTATAATGTAAAACAATCACTAAATTAAATTGAAAACACAAAATTAAAGTAAAAATAAAAAATAAAACCAAAACACACCCAAACATTTAGTACCGGTTGGTGTTACCAACCGGTACTAATGTCCTACGCGCCCACGGAGCTGGCTCGTGCAACGTGGTTGCCCTTTAGCACCGGTTCGTGCTGAACCGGTACTAAAGGGGGGGGGGCTTTAGTGCCTACAATTTAGTGCCGGTTACCGAACCGGCACTAAAGGGCCTTACGAACCGGTGCTATTGCCCGGTTCTGCACTAGTGTTGATGTAGTCGAACTTCTTCTCGTTCTGACCGATCAAGCACCGAACGTACTGCACCTCCGAGTTATGCAGACGTTCAGCTCGATGACATCCCTCGAACTCTTGATCCAGCAAAGTGTCGAGGGAGAGTTCCGTTAGCACGACGGCGTGGTGACGGTGATGGTGAAGTGATCCGCGCAGGGCTTCACCTAAGCACTACGAAGATATGACCGGAGGCGTAAACTGTGGAGGGGGGCGCCGCACACGGCTAACAATTGTTGGTGTGTGTTCTAGCGGTGCCCCCTTCATATATATAGGTTGGAGGGGAGGAGAGGCAGCCAAGGGGGCACCCCAAGTAGGAGGAATCCTACTTGGGGTCCTCCAAATTCGGCCTCCCCCTTTCCTATTCCTATTCGGAGTAGGAAGGGAAGAGGGGGAAGGGGGAATCCTATTCCCTTTTTCCTTTCCTCCTTCCCCTTTTCTACTCCAATTTGGCCAGCCCATATGGGAGGGGCGCACCATCCCATTAGGGGCTGGTCTGTCCCCCTCTTGGCCCATTAAGGCCCATGTAGTTGCCGGGGGGATGCCCGAAACCCCTTCCGGTGACTCGATATGCACCCGGTACCCCCGGAACACTTGCGGTGTCTGAATATCATCGTCCAATATATGAATCTTTACCTCTCGACCATTTCGAGACTCCTCGTCATGTCCGTGATCTCATCAGGGACTCCGAACAACATTCGGTCACCAAATCACATTACTCATGTAATACAAAACCGTCATCGAACATTAAGCGTGCGGACCCTACATGTTCGAGAACTATGTAGACATGACTGAGACACCTCTCCAGTCAATAACCAACATCGGAACCTGGATGCTCATACTGGTTCCCACATATTCTATGAAGATCTTTATCGGTCGTACCGTAATGACAACATACGTTATTTCCTTTGTCATCGGTATGTTCCTTGCCCGAGATTCGATCGTCGGTATCTTCATACCTAGTTCAATCTCGTTACCAGCAAGTCTCTTTACTCGTTCCGTAATGTATTATCCCGCAACTAACTCATTAGCCACATTGCTTGCAGGGCTTATTATGATGTGCATTGCTGAGAGGGCCCAGAGATACCTCTCCGATACTCGGAGTGACATGCCAACCCAACAAACACCTTCGGAGATACCTGTACAGCATCTTTATAGTGACCCAGTTACGTTGTGACGTTTGATAGCACACAAGGTATTCCTCCGGTATCCGGGAGTTGCATAATCTCATAGTTGAAGGAATATGTATTTGACATGAAGAAAGCAATAGCAATAAAACTGAACGATCATTATGCTAAGCTAACGGATGGGTCTTGTCCATCGCATCATTCTCCTAATGACGTGATCCGGTTCATCAAATGACAAACACATGTCTATGGTTAGGAAATTTAACCATCTTTGATTAACGAGCTAGTCTAGTAGAGGCTTACTAGGGACACGGTGTTTGGTCTATGTATCCACACATGTATCAAGTTTCCGGTTAATACAATTCTAGCATGAATAATAAACATTTATCATGATATAAAGAAATATAAAACAACAACTTTATTATTGCCCGTAGGGCATATTTCCTTCAGCATTGACTACTACCGCACATGAGCTAGCTGCCATTCAGCTGTCTTGAGCTCCTAGCCACTTGGTGGCCTTTTTTTAACTTCTTTTATGCTTTTTTTTGGGCTTGTTTGTGCTGATGCCCTAGTAGACTGCTTTTATTTTTCGATGAGACTCTTGTATGCTTGTATGGACGTGGTGGTTTTTTTATATAAAATAGGACGAAAGCCTGGTTCAGACAAAAAGGCATGCAGGCTCAACTGGCTATTTTTGTGAGGTGGGAGCGTGAGATCCTTGGTTTATTTTCCCACGGGGGATGATATTGAGTTCTCCATATTTCTTTGTTTCGCCCACTAACGGGAGGCACCCACATAGGTAGGTAGGGAGAGTGGTGCCACATATGCATGCTTGACCACTCAATTGGTGCTTACGTGGAAGGGTTGACCAATTAACCATGGGAAATACATAGCTTTACAGTGAGCAAGTTACCATATAATCACGTCGAATCATATATAATGACCATAACAAGCGTAAGTTCCGTGACCGTAGTTTTGCTCTGCACTCAACTTCAGTGACCGCCTATAGCACCTGGGCCACCGCTACAGTTGTTGCTGCAAAGAAGTAAGTCCCAAGAGGCAGGGAGCGGCCTAAATTGCCTACTAGATCGAGTTTTTCTGCTGATGTCGGTGTTGCTAGCTTTTACAACAGTTGTTACCGTCTCGAGAGCTCACCATAGTTCAGATAACATATATCGCCGAGCTTGGGCGCGTGCTCAGGGTGCGGGGATGGTAAAATACTCATGGTGGTAACTAAAGGAAAAAAATGTTTTGGGTTTACATTTTAAAAATAGTAAAATCTACAAATTATGTGGCAAAATGATGTACCAAAAGAGAAAAAACATTTAAACTGAACATAATGTAACACCATGTTTAATAAAAATGTGATGCGTAAACTATATATTTTTGCTTCAAGCATCCAAGACATATCGTTCATATTATACAAAATATAATTTTAAAATTTTTAGCTTGTGATTTACATGCATGACTTTATTGCTCTGGAAAAAAAGACAAGCAGGACTTGATGTGTTGGCATAGTTTGGTATGGATATATTAACACAAGATTGCAACTTGTGTGTACATGCATGACTTGAGGAAGTCACATAATTTTGATCGGACGGCTATCAATAATTAATGTGACGTACATGGAAACACATGTGTAGAAAAATCTAATAACGGAGAAGCGCCAAAGGGTATTTCCTGTCATAGCATATAACAAATCAAACTGTAGGAGAGACGAACCGAGGTGTATGTGGTGTGGGAGGTTGGGTGCTGGGGATTAAGTGACGGGCAGCTGTCAAGTACACTATGTAGCGATGGAAATTTGGTGCCAAGTCTACATCCATATGGTTACATGCTTCTTTTCAATTAAGGACGAAATTATGGGTATGGCTTGAATGACGGTTGGGCGCTAGAGGATTGATGGCACAGTGGAACTGCTGTTATTTAGGTGTCAATTTAGCAGTAACTGCGACACTCGAGGTCGCATTGTGGACCATACTTTCTCCGTTGCTACATCTCTTTTTGGAGACAGCTCCCCGAGACAGCCATATGGTCCAACTCAACAAATTTGTGGCAATGATTTAATAAGGAAAGAGGTGAATTAAGTAACATAGCTAATTACTCATACTATGAGTAACATCACATATATCAAGATAAGATGAGTCTATAACTTAATAAATAAAGTGGTGTACCACACATAGGAGTATGTTACTTCCCACTTTTTTGGTGAATGGGATCTTTAAACCAGAACGCATGTAGTAGTAACATACTCCCTCCGTTCGGTGAAGAGTGTATATCTAGTTTCAAAATTTGTCCATAAAAGAGTGTACTTCTATCTTCTCAACGTACTTTAAAGTAGGAAAAAATACTTCTCTCTCACCACATGGTAATCAAGACCAATAGCAATCTACACATGGTCTTCTTAATTTCTACATGCACTTAGCTCATTGGGGGTTGAGTAATTAAAGAGAAGAGGGATGATGGCTTGCACCTTTCCAATGCATTTTTTACTCAACTTCATAATTTGTCCTAAAATTTCTAAATGTACACTCTTCACCGGATGGAGGGAGTACTCCACTATGGGCAGTCTGACGTATGACGCGTGCCATTGGGGCACTAACATGTGGGTCTGGTTCCTGATTGGCCCATCTGTCAGTTGTCGAACGGCACCCTACCGTACGGCAGATCCTCGTCCCCTCTTTTTTTAGATTAAAAAACACAATAAAGGTTTAACTAACGTAACACGAGTTTATATCACAAAGTTTACATTATTAGAAACCTTTTTTTAAGCCGAGGCAAAAGATTTGCCGCACTATTGATTAAGAGAAGAACAGAGTGTGTATTACAAGCCCCAACACAACAAGATTACTCTTCCCGTACAATGTTCCCCAAATTTTTTTGCACATGCGGCAATCCAAAGGCGAGCATCTCCTTTGATGGTATTAAGAACTTCAAGTGTTCTATTTTCTAACGGTAAAACTTTTTTGACATCCAATTTGTATTATATTGATTGATCGAATTAGTGATCCAGGGATACACGTAGATCTTTTAAAACGGGAAGGACTGAGTAAATTAGAGTATTAATATAGTTTTGTTCTAAGTGAAAAGGTTGACCAAGTCTATAGAAAATAAGCATCAGCATCCATAATACCAAGTAATGCAACTTGTGGAAATATATTCCATTTATGATCTAACAATTTTTTATTTGATGTCATATATATTTATTAATAACATTTAAATAGATTTGATCAAAGATTATTATATTAACTGCACCATCACTATTTGTGGTAGATAGTACACGTCGATAGAGTTAGCTAACCATGCAGGTCTTCCATACCAGTTGATGACTTCAAACCATGCTCGATAGCATAGCATATCACTACAAATGTCCTCTCGTCACTCAGACACACAGAGCAAAGGCCGGCGATGGCGCGGTTCATCCAGCACGAGGAGACCCTGTGATTAAGCAATAATATGAATCCGGATGCGTAATCAGTTCAATCTCCATTAATCTGCAGAGCGAAGTTGATGGTAGTAGCCCCCTGCAACAGAAAGAGAGCTGATGATTAGCCTGGTAGAACTTCTACTAGAACGTGTACAATGATTCTATTTAGAGATGCCAAATTGGATAACCGGTGATGTGAGGGCTGTGGAATGAGGCTATCTTTGGATCGACACGTAAAAAAAATACTTATGGAAAAAAGGGAAATCTAAAAAAGTTATCCCTCTTAATTAAGAAACGATCTCTTAGTAATAATATATCTCACCGCATATATAGATATATTTATTTAGTAGAGACAAGATTAAGAGATACTCATTGTATATTTTTTTCATCTCTAGATTACGAGGCAGAGTTAAGATAAAGACTTATCAACCACTATATATGTCAAGAAAGATAGTGGAACAAAGGAAAGAGAACTGCCTTCTCTTACTTAAGATATGGTCTCTTAGGAAGAAAAGTAGCAAGACATTTCCTTCTATTCAACGAGATGTCTTCTCTTATTCACATGTTTCTAGCTTAATGTTTAACGGCCCCATAATTTTAAGATCTCTTAACATAAAATGCTAGAGTCAACACGAAGAGATAATCTATTGTATAACTAGTTTTGCTTCGCTATACCCCTTAAAAGTTTGAACGTCTTAAAGTTACTTGAAAACGATATTCGCGTACATTCAAGATCAACAAATTCTAAACCCTACTTTTCCTATTTATTGTATAACATGTTTTATTGCCTTTTCTAAATGATGTGGAATAAATAAATAAAATCAACTTACCAACCAATGTACACGATTACATTCACTAATAATTGGAATAATGGTTGGTAGCAGCCCCAGGATATTTTTCCTCCATCTGGTTACGTGGTTCTCTCCCATTATTAAGACGTACTTAACGAACGATGGAGACCCAGGATATGATAGCTGAGGAGTGTAAATGTGTAATAGCCAGCTTCTGCGGGTAGAGCGGACGAAGAAGGGAGTGCGGACTTTTGTTGATCAAGCTCTTCTCTTCTCGCTCTCATTTGCGTATGTTAACCACCATATATTCTAGTGCTTGCTGCAGCTCCACCTCATTACCCCTTTCCTACCCATAAGCTTAAATAGTCTTGATCTCGCGGGTGTGAGATTGCTGAGTCCCCGTGACTCACAGATACTTCCAAAACAATAGCAGGTGCCGATGATAAATGCAGATACGCAACCCAGCTCAAGTGGGAGCTCGATAAAGTTTGTGTTCGTTGTGTTGTTTCGTTTCTAGTTGATCAGTAGTGGAACCCAGTCGGGACGATCGGGGATCTATGCATTAGGGGTTGTCTTTTTTTATTTGGTTCCGTAGTCGGACCTTGTTTGTATTCTGGATGATGTAATGCTATATTCATGTATTGTTTGAAGTGGCGATTGTAAGCCAACTCTGTATCCCTTTCTTATTCAGTACATGAGATGTGTAAAGATTACCCCTCTTGCGAGATGCGTACCATGCGGTTATGCCTCTAAGTCGTTCTCCGACACGTGGGAGATATAGCCGCATCATGGGTGTTACAATCACCCTTTCCTCTTCATGGGAAAAACCAACGCAAGCTCAAGAAGTAGCAGAACCCTAGGGCTTGTTTCCAAGCATTGAAACACTATTTTTATTTACTTTTATTACTTGTTACCTTACAACCCATATGTATTCAGATTACAAAAGGCTACTTCTACCATCCATATTACATATATTTCATTATCTGTTCATCAAACTAGTGCACATGCAATTGACGACTGTGTTGGGTGTGTTGGGGACACAAGAGATCACATGTATTTGATTGCAACATTGTTTGAGATAGACCACTTTATTTCTACACCTCCACAGATTGATAAGCCTTAGGTCATCCACATAAGGAAAATTTGTTGTTGTTTTATAAAACTCTGCGCCTGGAGGCCAACACAGCCTACAAAATAAAGTTGTGTTATAGATATCAGGTTCCTCCAAACCCGTGCCAACAAATCTAGGAGGAGGAGACACCACTTTTGGCTTGTGTTTGCGACGCTGACGTGGACTCCATGCACGATGCGTAAGAAGATGATTGTTGAGCAGGTTTTCCCAAGATAGGTCTCTGATTTTGTCTTCAAATTCCTTGCATTCTTGCAACACCGGCACCCACTAAGCAGCGGGATCATGATCGGCTTGGCATTATGATGGATGCATTTGTTGGGGAACGTACCATGCAATTTCAAAATTTTCCTACGCTCACGCAAGATATATCTAGGAGATGCATAGCAACGAGAGGGGGAGAGTGTGTCCATGTGCCCTCATAGACCGAAAGCGGAAGAGTTTGACAATGCGGTTGCACTAGTAGAAAAAGGGTCAAATGAGAAGCACATTAGTGCCGGTTTGAATTTGAGCCGGCACTAATGTGACCATTAGTGCCGGTTCCAACGGCTAGGCGGGCGGGCATCATTAGTACCGGTTCGTGGGCAACCTTTAGTACCGGTTCATGCCACGAACCGGTACTAATGAGGCCAGTGCGGCTGTGGTCAGGCTGGGGCCCCCACAAAGACCTTTAGTACCAGTTCATGGCATGAACCGGTACTAGAGTTTCTTAGTAAGCTGATTTTTAGTCCCACCGCGCCAAGAGAGAGGCAGTATGAGCGGTTTATAAGCCGTGAGTGCGGAGACAATGACGAAGAGGCGCAATGCTCTCCTGCACGTTGATTAACTTCAAGCCTTTTGGAATAGCATAGATTGCACCGAGCTATGTGCAGTGTAGTCTACACTATTCCGAAAGGCTTGAAGCAAATTAACCAGCATTGCACCTCTTTTTTATTTTTAATAACTTATTTGAACTCCGGACTTCATGTGTTCCGTATGCAGCATTCAAAGCAACGTCATCAATTTCCAACATGTTCTGACATCATTTGTTGTTTTTCAGTCATTTACCTAATTGTTTAGAGAGCTAAATGACCGTGAAATTGAAAATCACTACAAAATGAACTGTGAAAATGTTGAAATTTAGCATGGTATCATCATTTCACCCGCATAGCATGTGCGGAAGAATAGAGAGCGTCACGGCAAAATCTGGACGCACTTCGTGTACAAACTGGACAATCTCTTTCGGAGTATCAGGGTTTCGGACGAGAACTCATCTGTTACACGGGCACTTCAATGTTTATTAAACTTATTTGAACTCCGAACTTTTTTTGTGTTCAGTATGCAGCATTCAAAGTGACGTCATCAATTTCCAACATGTTCTGACATCATTTGTTGTTTTTCGGTTATTTACCTAATTGTTTAGAGAGCTAAATGACCGTGAAATTGAAAATCACTACAAAATGAATTCTGAAAATGTTGAAACTTGGCATGGTATCATCATTTCACCCGCATAGCATGTGTGAAAGAGTAGAGAGGGTCACGGCAAAAACTGGACGCACTTCGTGTATAAATTGGACAAACTCTTTCGGAGTATCGGGGTTTCGGACGAGAACTCATCTGTTACACGTGCACTTCAATGTTTTTTAAACTTATTTGAACTCCGAACTTCTTTTGAGTCCAGTATGCAGCATTCAAAGTGACGTCAGCAATTTCCAACATGTTCTGACACCATTTGTTGTTTTTCCGTCATTTACCTAATTGTTTAGAGAGCTAAATGACCGTGAAATTGAAAATCACTACAAAATGAACTCTGAAAATGTTGAAACTTGGCATGGTATCATCATTTCACCCGCATAGCATGTGCGAAAGAGTAGAGAGGGTCACGGCAAAAACTGGACGCACTTCGTGTACAAACTGGACAAACTCTTTCGGGGTATCAGGGTTTCGGACGAGAACTCATCTGTTACACGGGCACTTCAATGTTTTTTAAACTTATTTGAACTCCGGACTTCTTTTGTGTTCAGTATGCAGCATTTAAAGCGATGTGATCAATTTCCAACATGTTCTCACATAATTTGTTGTTTTTCGGTCATTTACCTAATTGTTTAGAGAGCTAAATGACCGTGAAATTGAAAATCACTACAAAATGAACTCTGAAAATGTTGAAACTTGGCATGGTATCATCATTTCACCCGCATAGCATGTGCGAAAGCGTACAGAGGGTCACGGCAAAAACTGGACGCACTTCATGTACAAACTGGACAAACTCCTTCGGAGTATCAGGGTTTCGGACAAGAACTCATCTGTTACACGGGCACTTTAATGTTTTTTAAACTTATTTGAACTCCGGACTTCTTTTGTATTCAGTATGCAACATTCAAAGTGACGTCATCTATTTCCAACATGTTCTGACATCATTTGTTGTATTTCGGTCATTTACCTAATTGTTTAGAGAGCTAAATGACCGTGAAATTGAAAATCACTACAAAATGAACTGTGAAAATGTTGAAACTTGCAATGGTATTATCATTTCACCCGCATAGCATGTGCGAAAGAGTAGAGAGGGTCACGGCAAAAACTGGACGCACTTCGTGTACAAACTGGACAATCTCTTTCGGGGTATCAGGGTTTCGGACGAGAACTCATCTGTTACACGGGCACTTTAATGTTTTTTAAACTTATTTGAACTCCGGACTTCTTTTGTGTTCAGTATGCAGCATTCAAAGCGACGTCATCAATTTCCAACATGTTCTGACATCATTTGTTGTTTTTCGGTCATTTACCTAATTGTTTAGAGAGCTAAATGACCGTGAAATTAAAAATCACTACAAAATGAATTCTGAAAATGTTGAAACTTGGCATGGTATCATCATTTCACCCGCATAGCATGTGCGAAAGAGTAGAGAGGGTCACGGCAAAAACTGGACGCACTTCGTGTATAAACTGGACAATCTCTTTCGGAGTATCAGGGTTTCGGACGAGAACTCATCTGTTACATGGGCACTTCAATGTTTTTTAAACTTATGTAAACTCCGGACTTCTTTTGCGTCCAGTATGCAGCATTCAAAGCGACGTCATCAATTTCCAACATGTTCTGACATCATTTCTTGTTTTTCCGTCATTTACCTAATTATTTAGAGAGCTAAATGACCGTGAAATTGAAAATCACTACAAAATGAATTCTGAAAATGTTGAAACTTGGCATGGTATCATCATTTCACCCGCATAGCATGTGCGAAAGAGTAGAGAGGGTCACGGCAAAAACTGGACACACTTCGTGTAAAAACTGGACAATCTCTTTGGGAGTATCAGGGTTTCGGACGAGAACTCATCTGTTACACGGGCACTTCAATGTTTTTTAAACTTATTTGAACTCCGGACTTCTTTTGTGTTCAGTATGCAGCATTCAAAGCAACGTCATCAATTTCCAACATGTTCTGACAACATTTTTTGTTTTTCGGTTATTTACCTAATTGTTTAGAGAGCTAAATGACTGTGAAATTAAAAATCACTACAAAATGAATTCTGAAAATGTTGAAACTTGGCATGGTATCATCATTTCACCCGCCTAGCATGTGTGAAAGAGTACAGAGGGTCACGGCAAAAACTGGACGCACTTCGTGTACAAACTGGACAAACTCTTTCGGAGTATCAGGGTTTCCGACAAAAACTCATCTGTTACACGGGCACTTCAATGTTTTTTAAACTTATTTGAACTCCGGACTTCTTTTGTATTCAATATGCAACATTCAAAGTGACGTCATCAATTTCCAACATGTTCTGACATCATTTGTTGTTTTTCGGTTATTTACCTAATTGTTTAGAGAGCTAAATGACCGTGAAATTGAAAATCACTACAAAATGAATTCTGAAAATGTTGAAACTTGGCATGGTATCATCATTTCACCCGCATAGCATGTGTGAAAGAGTAGAGAGGGTCACGGCAAAAACTGGACGCACTTCGTGTATAAATTGGACAAACTCTTTCGGAGTATCGGGGTTTCGGACGAGAACTCATCTGTTACAGGTGCACTTCAATGTTTTTTAAACTTATTTGAACTCCGGACTTCTTTTGAGTCCAGTATGCAGCATTCAAAGTGACGTCAGCAATTTCCAACATGTTCTGACATCATTTGTTGTTTTTCGGTCATTTACCTAATTGTTTAGAGAGCTAAATGACCGTGAAATTGAAAATCACTACAAAATGAATTCTGAAAATGTTGAAACTTGGCATGGTATCATCATTTCACCCGCATAGCATGTGCGAAAGAGTAGAGAGTGTCACGGCAAAATCTGGACGCACTTCGTGTACAAACTGGACAATCTCTGTCGGAGTATCAGGGTTTCGGACGAGAACTCATCTGTTACACGGGCACTTCAATGTTTTTTAAACTTATTTGAACTCCGGACTTCATTTGTGTTCAGTATGCAGCATTCAAAGCGACGTCATCAATTTCCAACATGTTCTGACATCATTTGTTGTTTTTCGGTTATTTACCTAATTGTTTAGAGAGCTAAATGACCGTGAAATTGAAAATCACTACAAAATGAACTCTGAAAATGTTGAAACTTGGCATGGTATCATCATTTCACCCGCATAGCATGTGTGAAAGAGTAGAGAGGGTCACGGCAAAAACTGGACGCACTTCGTGTCTAAACTGGACAAACTCTTTTGGAGTATCAGGGTTTCGGACAAGAACTCATCTGTTACACGGGCACTTCAATGTTTTTTAAACTTATTTGAACTCCGGACTTCTTTTGTATTCAGTATGCAACATTCAAAGTGACGTCATCAATTTCCAACATGTTCTGACATCATTTGTTATTTTTCGGTCATTTACCTAATTGTTTAGAGAGCTAAATGACCGTGAAATTGAAAATCACTACAAAATGAATTCTTAAAATATTGAAACTTGAATGGTATTATCATTTCACCTGCATAGCATGTGCGAAAGAGTAGAGAGGTTCACGGCAAAACTAGACGCACTTCGTGTACAAACTGGACAATCTTTATGGGAGTATCAGGGTTTCGGACGAGAACTCATCTGTTACACGGGCACTTCAATGTTTTTTAAACTTATTTGAACTCTGGACTTCTTTTGTGTTCAGTATGCATCATTCAAAGCGACGTCATCAATTTCCAACATGTTCTGACATCATTTGTTGTTTTTCGGTCATTTAGTTAATTGTTTAGAGAGCTAAATGACCGTGAAATTAAAAATCACTACAAAATGAATTCTGAAAATGTTGAAACTTGCAATGGTATTATCATTTCACCCGCATAGCATGTGCGAAGAGTAGAGAGGGTCACACAAAAACTACTCAGAAATAAATAGAAGAAAATAAATAAAGCAGAAAAGAAAAAACTATATAAAAAATTACTCAAAAATAAATAGAAGAAAATAAATAATGCAGAAAAGAAAAAAAAACTATATAAAAATTACTCAAAAATAAATAGACAAAAATAAATAATGCAGAAAAGAAAAAACTATATAAAAAATTTGTTGGGGCGCTGCCCAATGGGCCTGCCAGACCTAGGCTGTGCAAATGCAGGCCCAGAAGGGCCAGCAGACTCACAGGGCAGCGCGCCCTAGTTAGGCCCAGAAGCCTGCTCTATAGAGAGGCTCGAAGGAGCAGCCGCGGCTGGGTTTATAAACCAGTGCGGTTGCCCTTCGCTCGGCGAGGTGGGACTAAACATTGTGCACCGCCAGTGGCAGCCCACAAGGCTCCAACCGGTACTAATGATTGGGCCTTTAGTACCGGTTCGTGGTATAAACCGGTACTGACGGGGGCGTTTTCGGCCCCTTGGCCTGGCGAAAATTGGCCTTTAGTACCGGTTGGTGGCTCCAACCGGTACTAAAGACCCCTCCTATATATATGGCACTTACGGAAAAATCAGTTTCATTGACCACCACTTCTTCCCGATCCAACTTCTTCGTCGCGCCCGTCGCCCATCGCGCGCCGCCCTCGTCGCCCCCGCCGCCCGTCGTCACCGTCACCGCTGTCGCCCCCGCCACCCGTCGTCACCGTCACCGCCGTCACCCCCACCACCCGTCGTCGCCGTCACCACCGTCGCCCCCGCCGCCCGTCGCCGCCGCCGCGCCTGCCGCCCGTCGCATCGCCCGCCGCCGCCCCCCGCTCGTACACACACACACATTGTTTTTACTTATTTTCTATTTTCTGTTGTTTAGATTAATGTTAGATAAATTACGTAGATAATAATGTTAAAATGTTAATGTTAAATGAATTATATGGAAAAGATGTTAAATATTAATGTCAATTTTAGATGAATTAGAACAAGTTGAACTAGTTGAATTAGTATAGCTAGATATTAATTAGGTATATATATCAGATTAGTATGAAAATTAGTAGAAAAAGTTTATTTTTAGTAAGAAAATTTAGGTATATGAGATTTGATGATCTAATCAAAATATTACTATATAGAACTACCTATTTTATTTTAGTAAGAAATTAATAGAACTAGTTTATTTTTAGTAAATGCTTAGTTGAATTAATAGAACTAGTTGATTTAGTTGAATTAATAGAACTAGTAAGTGTTTAATGTTTCACCTATATATGAACATATGTTAGATATTAATGTCAAATGTTAGATGAATTAGATATAAATTATATGTTAGATATATATTTAATTTAGTTATATGAGATTTCATTATCTAATTAACATTTTATTATATAGAACTAGCTACCTTATTTTTAGTAAGAAAATTAATAGAACTAGTTTAGTTGAATTAGTTGAATTAATTAGTTGAACTAGTTAGTTGAATTAGTTCAATTAATTAGGTATATTTTTCTTAAGTGCTTAGTTGAATTAGTTCAATTAATTAGTTGAACTAGTTGAATTAACAGAATTAGTTGAATTAATAGAACTAATAAGTGTTTAATGTTTCACCTATGAACATAGGAATGTCGTCTGACGACGAACACGATTTCATTATGTGTGAATACTGCGAAGACCAGCGCGGCCTGTGCGGCAGAAATTTTCTAATTGATGATAGACGCTTCAGCATCAAGCTGGATGAGAACTTCGAAGTGGATACAGTAAGTCACAACGACAAGTCTTTTTTCGTAATTAAGCATGACTTATGCTTCATTTGCTTCAACTTTTAATTTTAATTTTTCACTATTCTACTAGCGTATCCTCTGCCATGCAAGAATTTTTGTCTTGCATAAGATATGTTTCAGTCCTAACGAAACTATGGAGGTAAAAAGAGTTTACTTGAAGACCGAGCATTGTTATACCTTCAACGTCAAATTATACAATGCAGACACATACACCTTTTTTGAATGCAAAACTTGGCAAGCACTATGCAAGGCTTATGAATTTGAGCCTGATATGGTGGTTATCACCTTTGATATTCGTCCGGAAGATGATATTGAAGGTAATAGAGACATCTGGATCAATGTGCAGACGCCTCCAGTTCTACCATTATGTGAGTTTCTCAACCATATTTATGTATTCGATATGAGATTATTTGAACCAGTTGAATAATTAATAGATCTCAATTTATATTGACAGTTTACTTCCAATCAAGCAAACATGTCCGGCGCTTGGTAGACAGGACCGTCCACTGTCCCGGGGCTGAACTAAACTGCGAGGAGACAAGTCATTATGTTTCATGGCTTGAGGATCTTGATGCTGTCAAGACAAATTTCTTTCCTGCACTTAGAAATGTTAGTGCTTAAAACGTGCGACCAATAGTGTTCGTACTGAACTACGGTCACATATATTTAGGAAAGATGGTAAGATTTCTACTATTTCTCCTCAGTGCATCTTTTGCATACATTATTTTTTAAGCTAAACTTCATTGCTAAGTATGTTACTATACGATGTTCTTCAACAGGGACTCCCGATGAATGTTGTGTCTGATTGGATCGAGACTAAAGGTACCATGAATATTGTTAGCTTACGACCAAGATATCCTACAATGCACTTTAGTGCATTCAGGATTTCTAATAGCGAGAAATGCTTAATAGTAAAAGACTGGAGCAAAATTGTGAACGATCACAGAGAAGTACTAGGGGCAGCAATCAGAAGCGCAACCCACGATTAGGAGACAGGTTCATCTGCATGCTCCAATATGATGAATCAGCAAAGCTATACATGTTCTATGCTATTTTACCTGAGAGAGAGCAGCAGGAGTGATTAATTAGCTAGTTCATGCTCTTAGTACTTGTCCTCTCATGTCTGTGTTCTTCGTCCTGAACTTAATCTCAAAGAGTGATTTGCTTTTGTGGTGTTATGAACGCTTATAATATCATTACCATGTTGAACTCGATGATATCTTTGCTATGAAAACTATTGTTGGTGATGATATATATGATGCAAGAGTTTTTATATTAATATGATGATGATGAGTTATTATATCATTTATGAAAGAAACTGCATATTAGTTTCAACTGGATGGATTCTAGCTAAGTGATCAAGTATATGCCATATCCATATTACCTCGATCACTTAAGTAGGTGATCAAATATATATAATATGGATATGACATATACTTGATGACTTAGCTAGGATCCATGCATCCAGTCAAACTAATCTGCGGTACATTCACCTAATGATTTAACAACTCATTATAATGTAAAACAATCACTAAATTAAATTGAAAACACAAAATTAAAGTAAAAATAAAAAATAAAACCAAAACACACCCAAACATTTAGTACCGGTTGGTGTTACCAACCGGTACTAATGTCCTACGCGCCCACGGAGCTGGCTCGTGCAACGTGGTTGCCCTTTAGCACCGGTTCGTGCTGAACCGGTACTAAAGGGGGGGGGGGGGCTTTAGTGCCTACAATTTAGTGCCGGTTACCGAACCGGCACTAAAGGGCCTTACGAACCGGTGCTATTGCCCGGTTCTGCACTAGTGTTGATGTAGTCGAACTTCTTCTCGTTCTGACCGATCAAGCACCGAACGTACTGCACCTCCGAGTTATGCAGACGTTCAGCTCGATGACATCCCTCGAACTCTTGATCCAGCAAAGTGTCGAGGGAGAGTTCCGTTAGCACGACGGCGTGGTGACGGTGATGGTGAAGTGATCCGCGCAGGGCTTCACCTAAGCACTACGAAGATATGACCGGAGGCGTAAACTGTGGAGGGGGGCGCCGCACACGGCTAACAATTGTTGGTGTGTGTTCTAGCGGTGCCCCCTTCATATATATAGGTTGGAGGGGAGGAGAGGCAGCCAAGGGGGCACCCCAAGTAGGAGGAATCCTACTTGGGGTCCTCCAAATTCGGCCTCCCCCTTTCCTATTCCTATTCGGAGTAGGAAGGGAAGAGGGGGAAGGGGGAATCCTATTCCCTTTTTCCTTTCCTCCTTCCCCTTTTCTACTCCAATTTGGCCAGCCCATATGGGAGGGGCGCACCATCCCATTAGGGGCTGGTCTGTCCCCCTCTTGGCCCATTAAGGCCCATGTAGTTGCCGGGGGGATGCCCGAAACCCCTTCCGGTGACTCGATATGCACCCGGTACCCCCGGAACACTTGCGGTGTCTGAATATCATCGTCCAATATATGAATCTTTACCTCTCGACCATTTCGAGACTCCTCGTCATGTCCGTGATCTCATCAGGGACTCCGAACAACATTCGGTCACCAAATCACATTACTCATGTAATACAAAACCGTCATCGAACATTAAGCGTGCGGACCCTACATGTTCGAGAACTATGTAGACATGACTGAGACACCTCTCCAGTCAATAACCAACATCGGAACCTGGATGCTCATACTGGTTCCCACATATTCTATGAAGATCTTTATCGGTCGTACCGTAATGACAACATACGTTATTTCCTTTGTCATCGGTATGTTCCTTGCCCGAGATTCGATCGTCGGTATCTTCATACCTAGTTCAATCTCGTTACCAGCAAGTCTCTTTACTCGTTCCGTAATGTATTATCCCGCAACTAACTCATTAGCCACATTGCTTGCAGGGCTTATTATGATGTGCATTGCTGAGAGGGCCCAGAGATACCTCTCCGATACTCGGAGTGACATGCCAACCCAACAAACACCTTCGGAGATACCTGTACAGCATCTTTATAGTGACCCAGTTACGTTGTGACGTTTGATAGCACACAAGGTATTCCTCCGGTATCCGGGAGTTGCATAATCTCATAGTTGAAGGAATATGTATTTGACATGAAGAAAGCAATAGCAATAAAACTGAACGATCATTATGCTAAGCTAACGGATGGGTCTTGTCCATCGCATCATTCTCCTAATGACGTGATCCGGTTCATCAAATGACAAACACATGTCTATGGTTAGGAAATTTAACCATCTTTGATTAACGAGCTAGTCTAGTAGAGGCTTACTAGGGACACGGTGTTTGGTCTATGTATCCACACATGTATCAAGTTTCCGGTTAATACAATTCTAGCATGAATAATAAACATTTATCATGATATAAAGAAATATAAAACAACAACTTTATTATTGCCCGTAGGGCATATTTCCTTCAGCATTGACTACTACCGCACATGAGCTAGCTGCCATTCAGCTGTCTTGAGCTCCTAGCCACTTGGTGGCCTTTTTTTAACTTCTTTTATGCTTTTTTTTGGGCTTGTTTGTGCTGATGCCCTAGTAGACTGCTTTTATTTTTCGATGAGACTCTTGTATGCTTGTATGGACGTGGTGGTTTTTTTATATAAAATAGGACGAAAGCCTGGTTCAGACAAAAAGGCATGCAGGCTCAACTGGCTATTTTTGTGAGGTGGGAGCGTGAGATCCTTGGTTTATTTTCCCACGGGGGATGATATTGAGTTCTCCATATTTCTTTGTTTCGCCCACTAACGGGAGGCACCCACATAGGTAGGTAGGGAGAGTGGTGCCACATATGCATGCTTGACCACTCAATTGGTGCTTACGTGGAAGGGTTGACCAATTAACCATGGGAAATACATAGCTTTACAGTGAGCAAGTTACCATATAATCACGTCGAATCATATATAATGACCATAACAAGCGTAAGTTCCGTGACCGTAGTTTTGCTCTGCACTCAACTTCAGTGACCGCCTATAGCACCTGGGCCACCGCTACAGTTGTTGCTGCAAAGAAGTAAGTCCCAAGAGGCAGGGAGCGGCCTAAATTGCCTACTAGATCGAGTTTTTCTGCTGATGTCGGTGTTGCTAGCTTTTACAACAGTTGTTACCGTCTCGAGAGCTCACCATAGTTCAGATAACATATATCGCCGAGCTTGGGCGCGTGCTCAGGGTGCGGGGATGGTAAAATACTCATGGTGGTAACTAAAGGAAAAAAATGTTTTGGGTTTACATTTTAAAAATAGTAAAATCTACAAATTATGTGGCAAAATGATGTACCAAAAGAGAAAAAACATTTAAACTGAACATAATGTAACACCATGTTTAATAAAAATGTGATGCGTAAACTATATATTTTTGCTTCAAGCATCCAAGACATATCGTTCATATTATACAAAATATAATTTTAAAATTTTTAGCTTGTGATTTACATGCATGACTTTATTGCTCTGGAAAAAAAGACAAGCAGGACTTGATGTGTTGGCATAGTTTGGTATGGATATATTAACACAAGATTGCAACTTGTGTGTACATGCATGACTTGAGGAAGTCACATAATTTTGATCGGACGGCTATCAATAATTAATGTGACGTACATGGAAACACATGTGTAGAAAAATCTAATAACGGAGAAGCGCCAAAGGGTATTTCCTGTCATAGCATATAACAAATCAAACTGTAGGAGAGACGAACCGAGGTGTATGTGGTGTGGGAGGTTGGGTGCTGGGGATTAAGTGACGGGCAGCTGTCAAGTACACTATGTAGCGATGGAAATTTGGTGCCAAGTCTACATCCATATGGTTACATGCTTCTTTTCAATTAAGGACGAAATTATGGGTATGGCTTGAATGACGGTTGGGCGCTAGAGGATTGATGGCACAGTGGAACTGCTGTTATTTAGGTGTCAATTTAGCAGTAACTGCGACACTCGAGGTCGCATTGTGGACCATACTTTCTCCGTTGCTACATCTCTTTTTGGAGACAGCTCCCCGAGACAGCCATATGGTCCAACTCAACAAATTTGTGGCAATGATTTAATAAGGAAAGAGGTGAATTAAGTAACATAGCTAATTACTCATACTATGAGTAACATCACATATATCAAGATAAGATGAGTCTATAACTTAATAAATAAAGTGGTGTACCACACATAGGAGTATGTTACTTCCCACTTTTTTGGTGAATGGGATCTTTAAACCAGAACGCATGTAGTAGTAACATACTCCCTCCGTTCGGTGAAGAGTGTATATCTAGTTTCAAAATTTGTCCATAAAAGAGTGTACTTCTATCTTCTCAACGTACTTTAAAGTAGGAAAAAATACTTCTCTCTCACCACATGGTAATCAAGACCAATAGCAATCTACACATGGTCTTCTTAATTTCTACATGCACTTAGCTCATTGGGGGTTGAGTAATTAAAGAGAAGAGGGATGATGGCTTGCACCTTTCCAATGCATTTTTTACTCAACTTCATAATTTGTCCTAAAATTTCTAAATGTACACTCTTCACCGGATGGAGGGAGTACTCCACTATGGGCAGTCTGACGTATGACGCGTGCCATTGGGGCACTAACATGTGGGTCTGGTTCCTGATTGGCCCATCTGTCAGTTGTCGAACGGCACCCTACCGTACGGCAGATCCTCGTCCCCTCTTTTTTTAGATTAAAAAACACAATAAAGGTTTAACTAACGTAACACGAGTTTATATCACAAAGTTTACATTATTAGAAACCTTTTTTTAAGCCGAGGCAAAAGATTTGCCGCACTATTGATTAAGAGAAGAACAGAGTGTGTATTACAAGCCCCAACACAACAAGATTACTCTTCCCGTACAATGTTCCCCAAATTTTTTTGCACATGCGGCAATCCAAAGGCGAGCATCTCCTTTGATGGTATTAAGAACTTCAAGTGTTCTATTTTCTAACGGTAAAACTTTTTTGACATCCAATTTGTATTATATTGATTGATCGAATTAGTGATCCAGGGATACACGTAGATCTTTTAAAACGGGAAGGACTGAGTAAATTAGAGTATTAATATAGTTTTGTTCTAAGTGAAAAGGTTGACCAAGTCTATAGAAAATAAGCATCAGCATCCATAATACCAAGTAATGCAACTTGTGGAAATATATTCCATTTATGATCTAACAATTTTTTATTTGATGTCATATATATTTATTAATAACATTTAAATAGATTTGATCAAAGATTATTATATTAACTGCACCATCACTATTTGTGGTAGATAGTACACGTCGATAGAGTTAGCTAACCATGCAGGTCTTCCATACCAGTTGATGACTTCAAACCATGCTCGATAGCATAGCATATCACTACAAATGTCCTCTCGTCACTCAGACACACAGAGCAAAGGCCGGCGATGGCGCGGTTCATCCAGCACGAGGAGACCCTGTGATTAAGCAATAATATGAATCCGGATGCGTAATCAGTTCAATCTCCATTAATCTGCAGAGCGAAGTTGATGGTAGTAGCCCCCTGCAACAGAAAGAGAGCTGATGATTAGCCTGGTAGAACTTCTACTAGAACGTGTACAATGATTCTATTTAGAGATGCCAAATTGGATAACCGGTGATGTGAGGGCTGTGGAATGAGGCTATCTTTGGATCGACACGTAAAAAAAATACTTATGGAAAAAAGGGAAATCTAAAAAAGTTATCCCTCTTAATTAAGAAACGATCTCTTAGTAATAATATATCTCACCGCATATATAGATATATTTATTTAGTAGAGACAAGATTAAGAGATACTCATTGTATATTTTTTTCATCTCTAGATTACGAGGCAGAGTTAAGATAAAGACTTATCAACCACTATATATGTCAAGAAAGATAGTGGAACAAAGGAAAGAGAACTGCCTTCTCTTACTTAAGATATGGTCTCTTAGGAAGAAAAGTAGCAAGACATTTCCTTCCATTCAACGAGATGTCTTCTCTTATTCACATGTTTCTAGCTTAATGTTTAACGGCCCCATAATTTTAAGATCTCTTAACATAAAATGCTAGAGTCAACACGAAGAGATAATCTATTGTATAACTAGTTTTGCTTCGCTATACCCCTTAAAAGTTTGAACGTCTTAAAGTTACTTGAAAACGATATTCGCGTACATTCAAGATCAACAAATTCTAAACCCTACTTTTCCTATTTATTGTATAACATGTTTTATTGCCTTTTCTAAATGATGTGGAATAAATAAATAAAATCAACTTACCAACCAATGTACACGATTACATTCACTAATAATTGGAATAATGGTTGGTAGCAGCCCCAGGATATTTTTCCTCCATCTGGTTACGTGGTTCTCTCCCATTATTAAGACGTACTTAACGAACGATGGAGACCCAGGATATGATAGCTGAGGAGTGTAAATATGTAATAGCCAGCTTCTGCGGGTAGAGCGGACGAAGAAGGGAGTGCGGACTTTTGTTGATCAAGCTCTTCTCTTCTCGCTCTCATTTGCGTATGTTAACCACCATATATTCTAGTGCTTGCTGCAGCTCCACCTCATTACCCCTTTCCTACCCATAAGCTTAAATAGTCTTGATCTCGCGGGTGTGAGATTGCTGAGTCCCCGTGACTCACAGATACTTCCAAAACAATAGCAGGTGCCGATGATAAATGCAGATACGCAACCCAGCTCAAGTGGGAGCTCGATAAAGTTTGTGTTCGTTGTGTTGTTTCGTTTCTAGTTGATCAGTAGTGGAACCCAGTCGGGACGATCGGGGATCTATGCATTAGGGGTTGTCTTTTTTTATTTGGTTCCGTAGTCGGACCTTGTTTGTATTCTGGATGATGTAATGCTATATTCATGTATTGTTTGAAGTGGCGATTGTAAGCCAACTCTGTATCCCTTTCTTATTCAGTACATGAGATGTGTAAAGATTACCCCTCTTGCGAGATGCGTACCATGCGGTTATGCCTCTAAGTCGTTCTCCGACACGTGGGAGATATAGCCGCATCATGGGTGTTACAATCACCCTTTCCTCTTCATGGGAAAAACCAACGCAAGCTCAAGAAGTAGCAGAACCCTAGGGCTTGTTTCCAAGCATTGAAACACTATTTTTATTTACTTTTATTACTTGTTACCTTACAACCCATATGTATTCAGATTACAAAAGGCTACTTCTACCATCCATATTACATATATTTCATTATCTGTTCATCAAACTAGTGCACATGCAATTGACGACTGTGTTGGGTGTGTTGGGGACACAAGAGATCACATGTATTTGATTGCAACATTGTTTGAGATAGACCACTTTATTTCTACACCTCCACAGATTGATAAGCCTTAGGTCATCCACATAAGGAAAATTTGTTGTTGTTTTATAAAACTCTGCGCCTGGAGGCCAACACAGCCTACAAAATAAAGTTGTGTTATAGATATCAGGTTCCTCCAAACCCGTGCCAACAAATCTAGGAGGAGGAGACACCACTTTTGGCTTGTGTTTGCGACGCTGACGTGGACTCCATGCACGATGCGTAAGAAGATGATTGTTGAGCAGGTTTTCCCAAGATAGGTCTCTGATTTTGTCTTCAAATTCCTTGCATTCTTGCAACACCGGCACCCACTAAGCAGCGGGATCATGATCGGCTTGGCATTATGATGGATGCATTTGTTGGGGAACGTACCATGCAATTTCAAAATTTTCCTACGCTCACGCAAGATATATCTAGGAGATGCATAGCAACGAGAGGGGGAGAGTGTGTCCATGTGCCCTCATAGACCGAAAGCGGAAGAGTTTGACAATGCGGTTGCACTAGTAGAAAAAGGGTCAAATGAGAAGCACATTAGTGCCGGTTTGAATTTGAGCCGGCACTAATGTGACCATTAGTGCCGGTTCCAACGGCTAGGCGGGCGGGCATCATTAGTACCGGTTCGTGGGCAACCTTTAGTACCGGTTCATGCCACGAACCGGTACTAATGAGGCCAGTGCGGCTGTGGTCAGGCTGGGGCCCCCACAAAGACCTTTAGTACCAGTTCATGGCATGAACCGGTACTAGAGTTTCTTAGTAAGCTGATTTTTAGTCCCACCGCGCCAAGAGAGAGGCAGTATGAGCGGTTTATAAGCCGTGAGTGCGGAGACAATGACGAAGAGGCGCAATGCTCTCCTGCACGTTGATTAACTTCAAGCCTTTTGGAATAGCATAGATTGCACCGAGCTATGTGCAGTGTAGTCTACACTATTCCGAAAGGCTTGAAGCAAATTAACCAGCATTGCACCTCTTTTTTATTTTTAATAACTTATTTGAACTCCGGACTTCATGTGTTCCGTATGCAGCATTCAAAGCAACGTCATCAATTTCCAACATGTTCTGACATCATTTGTTGTTTTTCAGTCATTTACCTAATTGTTTAGAGAGCTAAATGACCGTGAAATTGAAAATCACTACAAAATGAACTGTGAAAATGTTGAAATTTAGCATGGTATCATCATTTCACCCGCATAGCATGTGCGGAAGAATAGAGAGCGTCACGGCAAAATCTGGACGCACTTCGTGTACAAACTGGACAATCTCTTTCGGAGTATCAGGGTTTCGGACGAGAACTCATCTGTTACACGGGCACTTCAATGTTTATTAAACTTATTTGAACTCCGAACTTCTTTTGTGTTCAGTATGCAGCATTCAAAGTGACGTCATCAATTTCCAACATGTTCTGACATCATTTGTTGTTTTTCGGTTATTTACCTAATTGTTTAGAGAGCTAAATGACCGTGAAATTGAAAATCACTACAAAATGAATTCTGAAAATGTTGAAACTTGGCATGGTATCATCATTTCACCCGCATAGCATGTGTGAAAGAGTAGAGAGGGTCACGGCAAAAACTGGACGCACTTCGTGTATAAATTGGACAAACTCTTTCGGAGTATCGGGGTTTCGGACGAGAACTCATCTGTTACAGGTGCACTTCAATGTTTTTTAAACTTATTTGAACTCCGGACTTCTTTTGAGTCCAGTATGCAGCATTCAAAGTGACGTCAGCAATTTCCAACATGTTCTGACATCATTTGTTGTTTTTCGGTCATTTACCTAATTGTTTAGAGAGCTAAATGACCGTGAAATTGAAAATCACTACAAAATGAATTCTGAAAATGTTGAAACTTGGCATGGTATCATCATTTCACCCGCATAGCATGTGCGAAAGAGTAGAGAGTGTCACGGCAAAATCTGGACGCACTTCGTGTACAAACTGGACAATCTCTGTCGGAGTATCAGGGTTTCGGACGAGAACTCATCTGTTACACGGGCACTTCAATGTTTTTTAAACTTATTTGAACTCCGGACTTCATTTGTGTTCAGTATGCAGCATTCAAAGCGACGTCATCAATTTCCAACATGTTCTGACATCATTTGTTGTTTTTCGGTTATTTACCTAATTGTTTAGAGAGCTAAATGACCGTGAAATTGAAAATCACTACAAAATGAACTCTGAAAATGTTGAAACTTGGCATGGTATCATCATTTCACCCGCATAGCATGTGTGAAAGAGTAGAGAGGGTCACGGCAAAAACTGGACGCACTTCGTGTCTAAACTGGACAAACTCTTTTGGAGTATCAGGGTTTCGGACAAGAACTCATCTGTTACACGGGCACTTCAATGTTTTTTAAACTTATTTGAACTCCGGACTTCTTTTGTATTCAGTATGCAACATTCAAAGTGACGTCATCAATTTCCAACATGTTCTGACATCATTTGTTATTTTTCGGTCATTTACCTAATTGTTTAGAGAGCTAAATGACCGTGAAATTGAAAATCACTACAAAATGAATTCTTAAAATATTGAAACTTGAATGGTATTATCATTTCACCTGCATAGCATGTGCGAAAGAGTAGAGAGGTTCACGGCAAAACTAGACGCACTTCGTGTACAAACTGGACAATCTTTATGGGAGTATCAGGGTTTCGGACGAGAACTCATCTGTTACACGGGCACTTCAATGTTTTTTAAACTTATTTGAACTCTGGACTTCTTTTGTGTTCAGTATGCATCATTCAAAGCGACGTCATCAATTTCCAACATGTTCTGACATCATTTGTTGTTTTTCGGTCATTTAGTTAATTGTTTAGAGAGCTAAATGACCGTGAAATTAAAAATCACTACAAAATGAATTCTGAAAATGTTGAAACTTGCAATGGTATTATCATTTCACCCGCATAGCATGTGCGAAGAGTAGAGAGGGTCACACAAAAACTACTCAGAAATAAATAGAAGAAAATAAATAAAGCAGAAAAGAAAAAACTATATAAAAAATTACTCAAAAATAAATAGAAGAAAATAAATAATGCAGAAAAGAAAAAAAACTATATAAAAATTACTCAAAAATAAATAGACAAAAATAAATAATGCAGAAAAGAAAAAACTATATAAAAAATTTGTTGGGGCGCTGCCCAATGGGCCTGCCAGACCTAGGCTGTGCAAATGCAGGCCCAGAAGGGCCAGCAGACTCACAGGGCAGCGCGCCCTAGTTAGGCCCAGAAGCCTGCTCTATAGAGAGGCTCGAAGGAGCAGCCGCGGCTGGGTTTATAAACCAGTGCGGTTGCCCTTCGCTCGGCGAGGTGGGACTAAACATTGTGCACCGCCAGTGGCAGCCCACAAGGCTCCAACCGGTACTAATGATTGGGCCTTTAGTACCGGTTCGTGGTATAAACCGGTACTGACGGGGGCGTTTTCGGCCCCTTGGCCTGGCGAAAATTGGCCTTTAGTACCGGTTGGTGGCTCCAACCGGTACTAAAGACCCCTCCTATATATATGGCACTTACGGAAAAATCAGTTTCATTGACCACCACTTCTTCCCGATCCAACTTCTTCGTCGCGCCCGTCGCCCATCGCGCGCCGCCCTCGTCGCCCCCGCCGCCCGTCGTCACCGTCACCGCTGTCGCCCCCGCCACCCGTCGTCACCGTCACCGCCGTCACCCCCACCACCCGTCGTCGCCGTCACCACCGTCGCCCCCGCCGCCCGTCGCCGCCGCCGCGCCTGCCGCCCGTCGCATCGCCCGCCGCCGCCCCCCGCTCGTACACACACACACATTGTTTTTACTTATTTTCTATTTTCTGTTGTTTAGATTAATGTTAGATAAATTACGTAGATAATAATGTTAAAATGTTAATGTTAAATGAATTATATGGAAAAGATGTTAAATATTAATGTCAATTTTAGATGAATTAGAACAAGTTGAACTAGTTGAATTAGTATAGCTAGATATTAATTAGGTATATATATCAGATTAGTATGAAAATTAGTAGAAAAAGTTTATTTTTAGTAAGAAAATTTAGGTATATGAGATTTGATGATCTAATCAAAATATTACTATATAGAACTAGCTATTTTATTTTAGTAAGAAATTAATAGAACTAGTTTATTTTTAGTAAATGCTTAGTTGAATTAATAGAACTAGTTGATTTAGTTGAATTAATAGAACTAGTAAGTGTTTAATGTTTCACCTATATATGAACATATGTTAGATATTAATGTCAAATGTTAGATGAATTAGATATAAATTATATGTTAGATATATATTTAATTTAGTTATATGAGATTTCATTATCTAATTAACATTTTATTATATAGAACTAGCTACCTTATTTTTAGTAAGAAAATTAATAGAACTAGTTTAGTTGAATTAGTTGAATTAATTAGTTGAACTAGTTAGTTGAATTAGTTCAATTAATTAGGTATATTTTTCTTAAGTGCTTAGTTGAATTAGTTCAATTAATTAGTTGAACTAGTTGAATTAACAGAATTAGTTGAATTAATAGAACTAATAAGTGTTTAATGTTTCACCTATGAACATAGGAATGTCGTCTGACGACGAACACGATTTCATTATGTGTGAATACTGCGAAGACCAGCGCGGCCTGTGCGGCAGAAATTTTCTAATTGATGATAGACGCTTCAGCATCAAGCTGGATGAGAACTTCGAAGTGGATACAGTAAGTCACAACGACAAGTCTTTTTTCGTAATTAAGCATGACTTATGCTTCATTTGCTTCAACTTTTAATTTTAATTTTTCACTATTCTACTAGCGTATCCTCTGCCATGCAAGAATTTTTGTCTTGCATAAGATATGTTTCAGTCCTAACGAAACTATGGAGGTAAAAAGAGTTTACTTGAAGACCGAGCATTGTTATACCTTCAACGTCAAATTATACAATGCAGACACATACACCTTTTTTGAATGCAAAACTTGGCAAGCACTATGCAAGGCTTATGAATTTGAGCCTGATATGGTGGTTATCACCTTTGATATTCGTCCGGAAGATGATATTGAAGGTAATAGAGACATCTGGATCAATGTGCAGACGCCTCCAGTTCTACCATTATGTGAGTTTCTCAACCATATTTATGTATTCGATATGAGATTATTTGAACCAGTTGAATAATTAATAGATCTCAATTTATATTGACAGTTTACTTCCAATCAAGCAAACATGTCCGGCGCTTGGTAGACAGGACCGTCCACTGTCCCGGGGCTGAACTAAACTGCGAGGAGACAAGTCATTATGTTTCATGGCTTGAGGATCTTGATGCTGTCAAGACAAATTTCTTTCCTGCACTTAGAAATGTTAGTGCTTAAAACGTGCGACCAATAGTGTTCGTACTGAACTACGGTCACATATATTTAGGAAAGATGGTAAGATTTCTACTATTTCTCCTCAGTGCATCTTTTGCATACATTATTTTTTAAGCTAAACTTCATTGCTAAGTATGTTACTATACGATGTTCTTCAACAGGGACTCCCGATGAATGTTGTGTCTGATTGGATCGAGACTAAAGGTACCATGAATATTGTTAGCTTACGACCAAGATATCCTACAATGCACTTTAGTGCATTCAGGATTTCTAATAGCGAGAAATGCTTAATAGTAAAAGACTGGAGCAAAATTGTGAACGATCACAGAGAAGTACTAGGGGCAGCAATCAGAAGCGCAACCCACGATTAGGAGACAGGTTCATCTGCATGCTCCAATATGATGAATCAGCAAAGCTATACATGTTCTATGCTATTTTACCTGAGAGAGAGCAGCAGGAGTGATTAATTAGCTAGTTCATGCTCTTAGTACTTGTCCTCTCATGTCTGTGTTCTTCGTCCTGAACTTAATCTCAAAGAGTGATTTGCTTTTGTGGTGTTATGAACGCTTATAATATCATTACCATGTTGAACTCGATGATATCTTTGCTATGAAAACTATTGTTGGTGATGATATATATGATGCAAGAGTTTTTATATTAATATGATGATGATGAGTTATTATATCATTTATGAAAGAAACTGCATATTAGTTTCAACTGGATGGATTCTAGCTAAGTGATCAAGTATATGCCATATCCATATTACCTCGATCACTTAAGTAGGTGATCAAATATATATAATATGGATATGACATATACTTGATGACTTAGCTAGGATCCATGCATCCAGTCAAACTAATCTGCGGTACATTCACCTAATGATTTAACAACTCATTATAATGTAAAACAATCACTAAATTAAATTGAAAACACAAAATTAAAGTAAAAATAAAAAATAAAACCAAAACACACCCAAACATTTAGTACCGGTTGGTGTTACCAACCGGTACTAATGTCCTACGCGCCCACGGAGCTGGCTCGTGCAACGTGGTTGCCCTTTAGCACCGGTTCGTGCTGAACCGGTACTAAAGGGGGGGGGGCTTTAGTGCCTACAATTTAGTGCCGGTTACCGAACCGGCACTAAAGGGCCTTACGAACCGGTGCTATTGCCCGGTTCTGCACTAGTGTTGATGTAGTCGAACTTCTTCTCGTTCTGACCGATCAAGCACCGAACGTACTGCACCTCCGAGTTATGCAGACGTTCAGCTCGATGACATCCCTCGAACTCTTGATCCAGCAAAGTGTCGAGGGAGAGTTCCGTTAGCACGACGGCGTGGTGACGGTGATGGTGAAGTGATCCGCGCAGGGCTTCACCTAAGCACTACGAAGATATGACCGGAGGCGTAAACTGTGGAGGGGGGCGCCGCACACGGCTAACAATTGTTGGTGTGTGTTCTAGCGGTGCCCCCTTCATATATATAGGTTGGAGGGGAGGAGAGGCAGCCAAGGGGGCACCCCAAGTAGGAGGAATCCTACTTGGGGTCCTCCAAATTCGGCCTCCCCCTTTCCTATTCCTATTCGGAGTAGGAAGGGAAGAGGGGGAAGGGGGAATCCTATTCCCTTTTTCCTTTCCTCCTTCCCCTTTTCTACTCCAATTTGGCCAGCCCATATGGGAGGGGCGCACCATCCCATTAGGGGCTGGTCTGTCCCCCTCTTGGCCCATTAAGGCCCATGTAGTTGCCGGGGGGATGCCCGAAACCCCTTCCGGTGACTCGATATGCACCCGGTACCCCCGGAACACTTGCGGTGTCTGAATATCATCGTCCAATATATGAATCTTTACCTCTCGACCATTTTGAGACTCCTCGTCATGTCCGTGATCTCATCAGGGACTCCGAACAACATTCGGTCACCAAATCACATTACTCATGTAATACAAAACCGTCATCGAACATTAAGCGTGCGGACCCTACATGTTCGAGAACTATGTAGACATGACTGAGACACCTCTCCAGTCAATAACCAACATCGGAACCTGGATGCTCATACTGGTTCCCACATATTCTATGAAGATCTTTATCGGTCGTACCGTAATGACAACATACGTTATTTCCTTTGTCATCGGTATGTTCCTTGCCCGAGATTCGATCGTCGGTATCTTCATACCTAGTTCAATCTCGTTACCAGCAAGTCTCTTTACTCGTTCCGTAATGTATTATCCCGCAACTAACTCATTAGCCACATTGCTTGCAGGGCTTATTATGATGTGCATTGCTGAGAGGGCCCAGAGATACCTCTCCGATACTCGGAGTGACATGCCAACCCAACAAACACCTTCGGAGATACCTGTACAGCATCTTTATAGTGACCCAGTTACGTTGTGACGTTTGATAGCACACAAGGTATTCCTCCGGTATCCGGGAGTTGCATAATCTCATAGTTGAAGGAATATGTATTTGACATGAAGAAAGCAATAGCAATAAAACTGAACGATCATTATGCTAAGCTAACGGATGGGTCTTGTCCATCGCATCATTCTCCTAATGACGTGATCCGGTTCATCAAATGACAAACACATGTCTATGGTTAGGAAATTTAACCATCTTTGATTAACGAGCTAGTCTAGTAGAGGCTTACTAGGGACACGGTGTTTGGTCTATGTATCCACACATGTATCAAGTTTCCGGTTAATACAATTCTAGCATGAATAATAAACATTTATCATGATATAAAGAAATATAAAACAACAACTTTATTATTGCCCGTAGGGCATATTTCCTTCAGCATTGACTACTACCGCACATGAGCTAGCTGCCATTCAGCTGTCTTGAGCTCCTAGCCACTTGGTGGCCTTTTTTTAACTTCTTTTATGCTTTTTTTTGGGCTTGTTTGTGCTGATGCCCTAGTAGACTGCTTTTATTTTTCGATGAGACTCTTGTATGCTTGTATGGACGTGGTGGTTTTTTTATATAAAATAGGACGAAAGCCTGGTTCAGACAAAAAGGCATGCAGGCTCAACTGGCTATTTTTGTGAGGTGGGAGCGTGAGATCCTTGGTTTATTTTCCCACGGGGGATGATATTGAGTTCTCCATATTTCTTTGTTTCGCCCACTAACGGGAGGCACCCACATAGGTAGGTAGGGAGAGTGGTGCCACATATGCATGCTTGACCACTCAATTGGTGCTTACGTGGAAGGGTTGACCAATTAACCATGGGAAATACATAGCTTTACAGTGAGCAAGTTACCATATAATCACGTCGAATCATATATAATGACCATAACAAGCGTAAGTTCCGTGACCGTAGTTTTGCTCTGCACTCAACTTCAGTGACCGCCTATAGCACCTGGGCCACCGCTACAGTTGTTGCTGCAAAGAAGTAAGTCCCAAGAGGCAGGGAGCGGCCTAAATTGCCTACTAGATCGAGTTTTTCTGCTGATGTCGGTGTTGCTAGCTTTTACAACAGTTGTTACCGTCTCGAGAGCTCACCATAGTTCAGATAACATATATCGCCGAGCTTGGGCGCGTGCTCAGGGTGCGGGGATGGTAAAATACTCATGGTGGTAACTAAAGGAAAAAAATGTTTTGGGTTTACATTTTAAAAATAGTAAAATCTACAAATTATGTGGCAAAATGATGTACCAAAAGAGAAAAAACATTTAAACTGAACATAATGTAACACCATGTTTAATAAAAATGTGATGCGTAAACTATATATTTTTGCTTCAAGCATCCAAGACATATCGTTCATATTATACAAAATATAATTTTAAAATTTTTAGCTTGTGATTTACATTCATGACTTTATTGCTCTGGAAAAAAAGACAAGCAGGACTTGATGTGTTGGCATAGTTTGGTATGGATATATTAACACAAGATTGCAACTTGTGTGTACATGCATGACTTGAGGAAGTCACATAATTTTGATCGGACGGCTATCAATAATTAATGTGACGTACATGGAAACACATGTGTAGAAAAATCTAATAACGGAGAAGCGCCAAAGGGTATTTCCTGTCATAGCATATAACAAATCAAACTGTAGGAGAGACGAACCGAGGTGTATGTGGTGTGGGAGGTTGGGTGCTGGGGATTAAGTGACGGGCAGCTGTCAAGTACACTATGTAGCGATGGAAATTTGGTGCCAAGTCTACATCCATATGGTTACATGCTTCTTTTCAATTAAGGACGAAATTATGGGTATGGCTTGAATGACGGTTGGGCGCTAGAGGATTGATGGCACAGTGGAACTGCTGTTAATTAGGTGTCAATTTAGCAGTAACTGCGACACTCGAGGTCGCATTGTGGACCATACTTTCTCCGTTGCTACATCTCTTTTTGGAGACAGCTCCCCGAGACAGCCATATGGTCCAACTCAACAAATTTGTGGCAATGATTTAATAAGGAAAGAGGTGAATTAAGTAACATAGCTAATTACTCATACTATGAGTAACATCACATATATCAAGATAAGATGAGTCTATAACTTAATAAATAAAGTGGTGTACCACACATAGGAGTATGTTACTTCCCACTTTTTTGGTGAATGGGATCTTTAAACCAGAACGCATGTAGTAGTAACATACTCCCTCCGTTCGGTGAAGAGTGTATATCTAGTTTCAAAATTTGTCCATAAAAGAGTGTACTTCTATCTTCTCAACGTACTTTAAAGTAGGAAAAAATACTTCTCTCTCACCACATGGTAATCAAGACCAATAGCAATCTACACATGGTCTTCTTAATTTCTACATGCACTTAGCTCATTGGGGGTTGAGTAATTAAAGAGAAGAGGGATGATGGCTTGCACCTTTCCAATGCATTTTTTACTCAACTTCATAATTTGTCCTAAAATTTCTAGATGTACACTCTTCACCGGATGGAGGGAGTACTCCACTATGGGCAGTCTGACGTATGACGCGTGCCATTGGGGCACTAACATGTGGGTCTGGTTCCTGATTGGCCCATCTGTCAGTTGTCGAACGGCACCCTACCGTACGGCAGATCCTTGTCCCCTCTTTTTTTTAGATTAAAAAACACAATAAAGGTTTAACTAACGTAACACGAGTTTATATCACAAAGTTTACATTATTAGAAACCTTTTTTTAAGCCGAGGCAAAAGATTTGCCGCACTATTGATTAAGAGAAGAACAGAGTGTGTATTACAAGCCCCAACACAACAAGATTACTCTTCCGGTACAATGTTCCCCAAATTTTTTTGCACATGCGGCAATCCAAAGGCGAGCATCTCCTTTGATGGTATTAAGAACTTCAAGTGTTCTATTTTCTAACGGTAAAACTTTTTTGACATCCAATTTGTATTATATTGATTGATCGAATTAGTGATCCAGGGATACACGTAGATCTTTTAAAACGGGAAGGACTGAGTAAATTAGAGTATTAATATAGTTTTGTTCTAAGTGAAAAGGTTGACCAAGTCTATAGAAAATAAGCATCAGCATCCATAATACCAAGTAATGCAACTTGTGGAAATATATTCCATTTATGATCTAACAATTTTTTATTTGATGTCATATATATTTATTAATAACATTTAAATAGATTTGATCAAAGATTATTATATTAACTGCACCATCACTATTTGTGGTAGATAGTACACGTCGATAGAGTTAGCTAACCATGCAGGTCTTCCATACCAGTTGATGACTTCAAACCATGCTCGATAGCATAGCATATCACTACAAATGTCCTCTCGTCACTCAGACACACAGAGCAAAGGCCGGCGATGGCGCGGTTCATCCAGCACGAGGAGACCCTGTGATTAAGCAATAATATGAATCCGGATGCGTAATCAGTTCAATCTCCATTAATCTGCAGAGCGAAGTTGATGGTAGTAGCCCCCTGCAACAGAAAGAGAGCTGATGATTAGCCTGGTAGAACTTCTACTAGAACGTGTACAATGATTCTATTTAGAGATGCCAAATTGGATAACCGGTGATGTGAGGGCTGTGGAATGAGGCTATCTTTGGATCGACACGTAAAAAAAATACTTATGGAAAAAGGGAAATCTAAAAAAGTTATCCCTCTTAATTAAGAAACGATCTCTTAGTAATAATATATCTCACCGCATATATAGATATATTTATTTAGTAGAGACAAGATTAAGAGATACTCATTGTATATTTTTTTCATCTCTAGATTACGAGGCAGAGTTAAGATAAAGACTTATCAACCACTATATATGTCAAGAAAGATAGTGGAACAAAGGAAAGAGAACTGCCTTCTCTTACTTAAGATATGGTCTCTTAGGAAGAAAAGTAGCAAGACATTTCCTTCCATTCAACGAGATGTCTTCTCTTATTCACATGTTTCTAGCTTAATGTTTAACGGCCCCATAATTTTAAGATCTCTTAACATAAAATGCTAGAGTCAACACGAAGAGATAATCTATTGTATAACTAGTTTTGCTTCGCTATACCCCTTAAAAGTTTGAACGTCTTAAAGTTACTTGAAAACGATATTCGCGTACATTCAAGATCAACAAATTCTAAACCCTACTTTTCCTATTTATTGTATAACATGTTTTATTGCCTTTTCTAAATGATGTGGAATAAATAAATAAAATCAACTTACCAACCAATGTACACGATTACATTCACTAATAATTGGAATAATGGTTGGTAGCAGCCCCAGGATATTTTTCCTCCATCTGGTTACGTGGTTCTCTCCCATTATTAAGACGTACTTAACGAACGATGGAGACCCAGGATATGATAGCTGAGGAGTGTAAATGTGTAATAGCCAGCTTCTGCGGGTAGAGCGGACGAAGAAGGGAGTGCGGACTTTTGTTGATCAAGCTCTTTGGAGGTCGGTATTTTAAAAAGTTCAAAAGGCATAATTAGAAGTTTCAAAGAAATTTTTAGAAAATCCATGGAAACCTACATGTGTTCAGCACAAACATGTGAAGAATTGTTCGAAAATATTATGATTTGCAGGCTTTACAAAAACATAAAATTTCAGCCCAACAACAAAAAACGGCCCATTTTGACAATACATATTTGTCTTTTTATTAGCCACGTGTGAAAGTATACTTTTATGAAAGTTTGCACATACGTAATATACACGCGTATGTTACACACAAAATTCAAATGTTTCTGCGTTGTACAAAATTGTATTTTGAAAATTAGCTCCAAGATGCTCGAGCACCATTAGCATTTTCCACGAAGAAGGGCACTACTCGAACCAGAGAAGGAGATCAGTACTTCAGAGCTTCTCGATCTCATTACTTGAGTCAAAACAACCGAGACGACCGGGTCAGATGATGTGCTCACAACACGGGGGGAAATTATGCGATGCCATGTTACAAAAATCAAATTCCCATGTTTCAAAAAATTCTAGAAATACTGTGAATGTTCACAAGACATTTGTCTACTATCCCTAAACAAATTCATATTCGAATTCAGATGCGCATTGAGTAATAAAAAAAACAAATTCAGCATGAATGGTGTCACAAACAGAGAACCAAAAAACAAATATTCATATGTGGATTTTCCCTTTTTTGTTTCTCTATGTATATTTCTATTATGGATTTGAACTTTTTAGAAATTTAGGCACGCGTCTTGTCAACGTTCACATTTTTTTGGAATTTTTTGAAACATGGTGTCATCATATCATGTGATATATCCCCCTCACAACATACGCACACACGCCTCCTCATGTGTGTTGTATTTTTAAAACAATTATGTGATGTGTTGTATTTTGAGCTGGGTGATACGATAGCCGTCTCAAAGCCAACAGACAACTCTCGCGCCGATGTGCGTCCCCTCACAACTAACACCCCACATGTCAGCTCCTCATCAAATCCTCATGTGTTGTGCCTGACAATTGTTTAGCTGGAATGTGTTGTGCCATGACAATTGTTTAGCTCGAGTAATGGCGCTTGGGCACGAGGGGACTGATGGCGGGTAGCGATCGCACGCTGTAGCACGAATGCTAATTTGTTTGGTACCGCTCAAGGATGGGCAATTCTTCGTAAAGTTTGCTCACAGTTTTTCTTATTTTTAAAAAATTATCAACATGTACAATACTAAATAAATAACGTGTGAGTGAAAATATCCTTTGTCAAAAATAATACTTAGAGCATGTGGGCCATAGTAGTGGACATAGTATAATTTTTCGCGACATAGTAAGGCTTAGTCAAAGCAAGGCTTAGAGCATGGAGCAACGATTATTGTAGCTATAGGAGTACTATATGTCGTACTAGCGGTATAAATAGATGCCCTCCCATTCCCTAAACATCCATCATCCGCTTGCTTGCTGTCCGGCCAGAGCAACGATTGGCCATGGGTTCCACCAAGCCACTCCGGCTGATCCAGCACAAGAAGGAGGCCCTCTGGTTCTACAGCTTCATCTCCTTCGGCTACGACCATGTGTTCAACCCGGGCCAGTACACCGAGGACATGCGCGACATCTCCTTGGAGCATGCCCGCCTCCATAGCCGGGCCCTCAAGGTGGTCGACGTCGGTGGTGGCACTGGCTTCACCACGCTTGGCGTCGTCCGGTATGTCGACCCCGAGAACGTGACGCTGCTCGACCAGTCGCCGCACCAACTCGACAAGGCCAGAAGGAAGAAGGCCCTCAGGGGCATCAAGATCATGGAGGGTGACGCCGAGGACCTCCCCTTCCCCACCGACACCTTCGACCGATACGTCTCCGCTGGCAGGTCGGTTATGGACAATCTCCTCTCCTTAGACTTTACGTTGACACATCCAATGATCGAGTCGTCTGAGTTCTTGATTTTGGCCTCCATGCATGGCAGCATTGAGTATTGGCCTGATCCGCAGCGGGGGATCAGGGAGGCCTACAGGGTCCTGAGCGCCGACGGCGTGGCTTGTATGATAGGCCCCGTGCGCCCGACGTTCTGGCTATCCCGCTTCTTCGCTGACATGTGGATGCTCTTCCCCACGGAGGAAGAGTACATCGAGTGGTTTGAGAGGGCCGGCTTCAAGGATGTCGAGCTCACCAGAATCGGGCCAAAGTGGTACCGCGGTGCCCGTAGGCATGGCCTGGTCATTGGGTGCTGTGTCACAGGCATCAAGACACAAAACGGGGATTCCCCCTTGCGGGTACTTCCTTTAATTCAAACTAGCACATATGCCCTTGTGTTGTAACGGCGAAGAAAATTATCCGTTATGTGCAAGCACAATGTCCTGTAGTGAATTTAGTACGAGAAAAACACTAGTTGTCCCATCCACCAAAGCGATCAACAGTGCTACATCTGGATGGTGCCACCCGGCTGTAGGTAGCGCACGCCTGAGTCTAGAAAAAAAATATCAGTCAGGCATTAATCACATATGTTTGTTTGTTGCAATGAAAAGGAAATAATCAATAATGTGCAAGCACAAGACCCTGTAGCCAATTCTCTAGAAAAAAAATGCTAGTTATCCCGTCCATAAAAATTACCCGCGGTGCAATATCCGGATGGTGCCACCGGCGGCAGGCGCACACCAAAGCCTAGAAATGAATGCATATCAGCCATGCTTTTAGAAAGAAAAGACGACAGACACAGGAGGAGAAAGAGAATCGACACAGAAGCAAATAATAAAAAGCTAACTAACACAACTACTCTCTATAATTAGACCAGGGGTCGCTTTACTCATCAGGTCCCATTAGACTAGCCACAACACAAAGTAGTAACATGAGCATGTTACTACTCTATGTTACTACCTCTATAGTAAGAAGTAACATATGTGTGGTAACATGCAACACTTCATTTTTTAGGCTATAGACTCATCTTGTCTTGATATGTGTTATGTTACTCATACTAATAGTAACTAGCTATGTTACCACATGTCTCTCTTTCTTCATTTATTACTTGCCACATCATCTATGTAATGTTACTACCTATGTTACTTTTATTATGGGTAGTCTTATAACTAGATGATTCCCATCTTAATTACCCTACATTTTCATCTTGTACAGCTTGGTCCAAAGGCTGAGGATGTTAGCAAGCCACATGTGAACCCCATCTTCGTCTTCTTTCGGTTCCTCATTGGGACAATATGCGCCACATACTTCTTCCTAGTGCCTATTTACATGTGGATCAAGGACAAGATTGTGCCCCAAGGCAGGCCTATCTAACTGAAGATGCTGCCTGGCAGGAGGAGACAAGATCGGAGTCAATATCTGATCTAAGCCGTGAAAATACCTCTTCTGTTTCATGTTGTGTTATGTATCTATACATATGTGGACGCGCGTGGTTGTCAGAAGACCGATCTATTTTTGGCGCCGTGCATCAACCGATAGAGAGGCAGCTGCTCGAGGGCATGGGAAACTAATTGATCAGACTTGTTTCCTGCTTATGTATCTCTCTTCGACTTGTGTGGACCCCTAAGAAGGTCCACCATCTCCATGTACAAATAAATCAAGGAGAAGTCATTCGTTGTAACACAAAGTGAGTATATAAACAATGGAGAAGTGTACTACATCTTCTTTACATATTAAAGTATTCAAAGTTGTGCTCATCGTTACGCAAAGTTGCGCAACATCGAAACAACGACAGTCTTTTAATACTTCGATTGAAGTCAGTTTTATCTTTTTCACATACTGCAATTTGATCTAAAGTCAATAGTTTAGGTATTTCTCTTGGTCATGGTTATTATAAAATTGCAGCCTCTATTAATTAATTAAATTAAAGCTTATGAATTGGATAGTGCTATTACCATTCTTCAAAGAAAAACGCCGTTGACACCTATGGAGGATACTGATCCCAATAGTTTGTCCACAAACTCATTGCAAGGTTTTTGTGAAGACCTGGCAAATGAGGAGCTTTCTCATGATGATGGAAATTTGGATAGTCATATGGACTGTATGGTAGTTCCTGATAAACCCAAGAGAAAGCAAATGTGAAGAAAGTTTATGATGTATCTTCGATAAGACACAATACTCTTAAATGTTTCCAAATGAAGTCTGATAAATGCAGGATTTTGTGGAATAGTAGAGGTCTTGGTGACCTGGCTAAGCATCGTTTTCTCTCAATTATGTAGTGAGCAAAATTTAGACTTTATAGTCTCCATGGAGACTAATAATGATAATGTTTTTTCTCCATTTTAAGTCACCTCTGTGGTGGTCTTGACTTTGCTTAGTATTTGCCTTCCTACCGGCTACTCAAGCCAAGTGGACTGCAGCTTCAAACCCAAAACATAAAATCCAGTGTGACAAAGAAAACCACTCAACCTATCAAAATTTAAATAACCACTCACCTTAAGACAAAATATGAAGCAAGGTCGAATGATATATGGACGGGAATACGATCATTTTTTGTTGGTTAAATGTTTTGTTAGAAAATTTACCCATTATTCATGTTATTATTGGAAAAATATTTTGGTATTAGTGTAGTTGCTAACCCGCGTATATATTATTTTCCTTGGTTCCGGCCACGCCCCCCCCCCACCCCCACCCCCTCTTTTGGATAAAGGGCGCTTTTATTATCTCAAACTATAGCGATACAAAGCATTAAAATTATCACGCGACCTCTGCATAACTATGATGCATACACCAAACATCAACAGTCTGAGAGAAAACAAGTAATAAAAAACTGACAATTTGGCAATGGTAGAGTCCCATAGGCCGACACTATGCCTATGTCGAAATGGCTGATGGACCGATCCGGAGATTATGTTGCCACCCATGTTGGGTAAAAACCTCTGTAGCCACCTGCTCCAACCGCTTACACACCCCCTTGAACAATGATTGGTACTCCACACATTGTAGCATAGACCACGTACGAAGTAAGTGCGTACAATGGAAAATAACTTGCAAAGAGAAGTAATTTTGTCATTAAAACCAAAATCATTTCTGCGTAGCAAGAGTGACCATATTAAGGCATATGCTCGCACCCTTATTACCATTTTGTACCTATTTGAAATACCGTCCAACCAATGACCAAAAACATGGATAAAAATGGAGTGGAAACTTTTTGTTTTTCCGCAGAAAAAATGGAAACGGAGAGGAAACATGAAAACAAAAATGAAAATTTGCAAAACAGAAATGGAAATGAAATTTTTTCATTATTTCCTATCAATTTGCTAACAGAAAAAAGGTTGATAGTTTGTACACAAGGTTATTCACCTAGATGTTCTCTACACACAGAAAAAGAACATGATAAACACTATCTGGTTACTAATCTTGCTATTTGTTCTAAGCAATTTGAATTATATACTGGTAAAGCAAGGTCTACTTATTTTTAGCACAACGTATGTTTTGCCAGTAAGAAACACTTCCAAATGTATGTCTCTTGTATTTATAAATATATGTTCTAGGAGATCATGCACTTAAATGTTATTTGATCTGCTATTTTTGGTATTATCTCATTGCAGTAGCATATACTCTCCGCATGGTGCCCTTGCCAGAAAAAAAATGTGTGTAATGCTTGCGTTTTAAATCAAGCTTGGAAGGACCAAGTTACAAAGTAAATTACTGAATGAAACATTGCTATTTGATTAAACTTAGTAAATGATATTCAATTAACCTGATGTAACTAGGGTAATCTTCTTCGCACACTCCTCAAAGATAAAACTTGTCTTGGCATACTAAGTGCAAATCCGTTTATTATGTTTCCTACTTCTGAAAGAGAATTGATTTGTACTTTAAGTTTTATAGCTCTGGGTGCGAGCAAGGTTAGAAGGAATTTTTAATCCTAACGAAAATCTGGTAACTTATCAAATAAACCTCAACTGTTTATTCATCAATTTCTTCAGTTTGTGTACATACATATGATCCTCATGATTTTAGGCTCTCAATAATATATCAACTGATGAAGGTAATGGCTCTTTACACTCTGTGAATTAATCGGGAAGTTAATTTAGATATCTGAATCAATCAACTCTTATGATGACAACAGTGGCAAAGCTAGCAGCGACTGTGCTGCTTCCGCCCCAGCACCTATCCCTGTATGGTTCGGTTGGTTGCTTTGTATACAAAGCGGGGGGAAACCCTTTTTCGGTTAAAAAAAAGCTAGCAGTGAGTTACGCCTAGGGCCGAGCTAGCTTGAACAATGCCAATGGATGACAATGAACATGTCATTTATAAGCAGTGCTATGCAAACATACACGCACTTTTTATGTTTATTAAGACTGTACATACATTACACGCACTGACGGAGCTACTCGTATCAAAAATAGGCCACGGCCCGCCCAGCTAGTAGCAAATGCAGTGAAGGATTCAGAGTAGATTGAGATGTGAAAGAAAGAAATAGTGGATTTCCTTTGTACTGGCCCGCCTACCATTGATAGTGTAGCTCCGCCACTGATTACACGACTTGTGCTCTGTGGAATGTCTCAATGACACACACACACAAACACAGTGATGCACGAAAATGTGGTTTTGAGCCATTGGGTAAGGCGATTGTGATTTTGCTCCTGTTACAACGTGTGGTTTTTTTTGCCAGTGGTTAATGGCAAAAAGAAAAAAAAAAGACCACGAACATGTAAGATTAGTAATGAACTCTTGCGGCATTGCTAATGGGCATTCGCTATATTGTATGGGCCATCCCTCCTTGTATGGATACCTCAGATGTGTGCCTACTAAATGACCAGGGACTAGACTGATCTGAATCGATCATTTTTTAGTTCCTTGGTTCATTTGTGTTCTTTCTCTGAATCTGTACGTAAGTGTTGCATTTAGAGTTGAACTGGTGACGAAGCTGAGCAGTTTCTATTGGAAATATGCCCTAGAGGCAATAATAAATTGGTTATTATTATATTTCCTTGTTGATGATAATCGTTTATTATCCATGCTAGAATTGTATTGATAGGAAACTATTGAGGAACGCAGTAATTTCAAAAAAATTCGTACGCACACGCAAGATCATGGTGATGCATAGCAACGAGAGGGGAGAGTGTTGTCTACGTACCCACGCAGACCGACTGCGGAAACGTTGACGCAACGTAGAGGAAGTAGTCGTACGTCTTCCCGATCCGACCGATCCAAGCACCGTTACTCCGGCACCTCCGAGTTCTTAGCACACGTACAGCTCGATGACGCTCCCCGGGCTTCGATCCAGCAAAGCTTCGGGGATGAGTTCCGTCAGCACAACGGCGTGGTGACGATGATGATGTTCTACCGACGCAGGGCTTCGCTTAAGCACTACAACGATATGATCGAGGTGGAATATGGTGGCAGGGGGCACCGCACACGGCTAAGGAACGATCACGTGGATCAACTTGTGTGTTCTAGGGTGCCCCCCTGCCCCCGTATATAAAGGATCCAAGGGGGAGGGGTTCGGCCGGCCCTATGGTGGCGCAGGAGGAGTCCTACTCCTACCGGGAGTAGGACTCCCCCCCCCCTTTTCCTAGTCCAAGTAGGATTGGTGGAGAAGAGAGGGAAAGAGGGGGGCGCCGCCCCTCCCTCCTAGTCCAATTCGGACCAGGGGGAGAGGGGGCGCGCGGCCTGCCCTGGCAGCCCCTTCCACTTCTCCACTTTAGGCCCATAAGGCCCATTAACCCCCCGGTGCTCCGGTTTTATCCGATACTCTTCCGGAACCCTTCCGGTGTCCGAATATAGTCATCCAATATATCAATCTTTACGCCTCGACCATTTCGAGACTCCTCGTCATGTCCCCGATCTTATCCGGGACTCCGAACTCCTTCGGTACATCAAAACTCATAAACTCATAATACAACTGTCATCGAAACCTTAAGCGTGCGGACCCTACGGGTTCGAGAACAATGTAGACATGACCGAGACACGTCTCCGGTCAATAACCAATAGCGGGACCTGGATGCCCATATTGGCTCCTACATATTCTACGAAGATCTTTATCGGTCAGACCGCATAACAACATACGTTGTTCCCTTTGTCATCGGTATGTTACTTGCCCGAGATTCGATCGTCGGTATCCAATACCTAGTTCAATCTCGTTACCGGCAAGTCTCTTTACTCGTTCCGTAATACATCATCCCGCAACTAACTCATTAGTTGCAATGCTTGCAAGGCTTAAGTGATGTGCATTACCGAGAGGGCCCAGAGATACCTCTCCGACAATCGGAGTGACAAATCCTAATCTCGAAATACGACAACCCAACATGTACCTTTGGAGACACCTGTAGAGCACCTTTATAATCACCCAGTTACGTTGTGACGTTTGGTAGCACACAAAGTGTTCCTCCGGCAAACGGGAGTTGCATAATCTCATAGTCATAGGAACATGTATAAGTCATGAAGAAAGCAATAGCAACATACTAAACGATCGGGTGCTAAGCTAATGGAATGGGTCATGTCAATCAGATCATTCAACTAATGATGTGACCTCGTTAATCAAATAACAACACTTTGTTCATGGTTAGGAAACATAACCATCTTTGATTAACGAGCTAGTCAAGTAGAGGCATACTAGTGACACTAAGTTTGTCTATGTATTCACACATGTATTATGTTTCCGGTTAATACAATTCTAGCATGAATAATAAACATTTATCATGAAATAAGGAAATAAATAATAACTTTATTATTGCCTCTAAGGCATATTTCCTTCAGTCTCCCGCTTGCACTAGAGTCAATAATCTAGTTCACATCGCTATGTGATTAACACCAGTAGTTCACATCTTTATGTGATTGGTTCACATCTCCATGTGACTAACACCCAAAGGGTTTACTAGATTCAATAATCTAGTTCACATCGCTATGTGATTAACACCCAAAGAGTGATCATGTTTTGCTTGTGAGAGAAATTTAGTCAACGGGCCTGCCAAATTCAGATCCTTATGAATTTTGCAAAATTCTATGTCTACAATGCTCTGCACGGAGCTACTCTAGCTAATTGCTCTCACTTTCAATATGTATCCAGATTTAGACTTAGAATCATCTGGATCAGTGTCAAAAACTTGCATCTACGTAACCCTTTACGACGAACCTTTTTGTCATGTCCATAATCGAGAAATATATCCTTATTTCACTAAGGATAATTCTGACCGCTGTCCAGTGATCTACTCCTAGATCACTATTGTACTCCCTTGCCAAATCAGTGCAGGGTATACAATAGATCTGGTACACAGCATGACATACTTTATAGAACCTATGGCCAAGGCATAGGGAATGACTTTCATTCTCTTTCTATCTTCTGTCGTGGTCGGGCTTTGAGTCTTACTCAACTTCACACCTTGTAATACAGGCAAGAACTCTTTCTTTGACTGCTCCATTTTAAACTACTTCAAAATCTTGTCAAGGTATGTACTCATTGAAAAAACTTATCACGCGTCTTGATCTATCTCTATAGATCTTGAAGCTCAATATGTAAGCAGCTTCACTGAAGTCTTTCTTTGAAAAAACTCCTTTATGCTTTACAGAATAATTCTACATTTTTTCTGATCAACAATATGTCATTCACATATACTTATCAGAAATGTTGTAGTGCTCCCACTCACTTTCTTGTAAATACAGGCTTCACCGCAAGTCTGTATAAAACTATATGCTTTGATCAACTTATCAAAGCGTATATTCCAACTCCGAGATGCTTGTACCAGTCCATAGATGGATTGCTGGAGCTTGCATATTTTGTTAACACCTTTAGGACTGACAAAACCTTCTAGTTGCATCGTATACAACTCTTCTTTAATAAATCCATTAAGGAATGCAGTTTTGTTTATCCATTTGCCAGATTTCATAAAATGCGGCAATTGCTAACATGATTCGGACAGACTTAAGCATAGATACGAGTGAGAAACTCTCATCGTAGTCAACACCTTGAACTTGTCAAAAACCTTTTGCGACAATTCTAGCTTTGTAGATAGTAACACTACTATCAGCATCCGTCTTCCTCTTGAAGATTCATTTAATTTCTATGGCTTGCCGATCATCGGGCAAATCCATCAAAGTCCATACTTTGTTCTCATATATGGATCATATCTCAGATTTCATGGCCTCAAACCATTTCGCGGAATCTGGGCTCATCATCGCTTCCTCATAGTTCGCAAGTTTGTCATGGTCTAGTAACATGACTTCCAGAACAGAATTACCGTACCACTCTGGTGCGGATCTCACTCTGGTTTACCTACAAGATTCGGTAGTAACTTGATCTGAAGTTAAATGATCATCATCATTAGCTTCCTCACTAATTGGTGTAGTAGTCACAAGAACAGATTTTGTGATGAACTACTTTCCAACAAGGGAGAAGGTACAATTACCTTATCAAGTTTTCTACTTTCCTCCCACTCACTTCTTTCGAGAGAAACTCCTTCTCTAGAAAGTTTCCGAATTTTAGCAACAAAAGTCTTGCCTTTGGATCTGTGATAGAAGGTGTATCCAATAGTTTCCTTTGGATATCCTATGAAGACGCACATCTCCGATTTAGGTTTGAGCTTATCAAGTTGAAACTTTTTCACATAAGCATTGCAACCTCAAATTTTAAGAAACGACGGCTTAGGTTTCTTGCTAAACCATAGTTCATACGGTGTCATCTCAAACGGATTTAGATGGTGCCCTATTTAATGTGAATGTAGCTGTCTCTAATGCATAACCCCAAAACGATAGCGGCAAATCTGTAAGAGACATCATAGATCGCACCATATCAAATAAAGTACGATTACGACGTTCGGACACACCATTACACTTGGTGTTCCAGGTGGCGTGTGTAGTGAAACTATTTCACATTGTTTTAACAGAAGACCAAACTCGTAACTCAAATACTCTTCTCCACGATCAGATCGCAGAAACTTTATTTTCTTGTTACGATGATTTTCCACTTCACTCTGAAATTCTTTGAACTTTTCAAATGTTTCAGACTTATGTTTCATTAAGTAGATGTACTCATATCTGCTCAAATTATCTGTGAAGAACAGAAAATAATGATACCTGTCGCGAGCCTCAATATTCATCGGACAAATGTGTCGTGAACCACATACATCAGTATGTATGATTTCCAACAAATCTGTTGCTCGCTCCATTGTTCCGAAGAACGGAGTCTTAGTCATCTTGCCCATGAGGCATGGTTCGCAAGCATCAACTGATTCATAATCAAGTGATTCCAAAAGCCCATCAGCATGGAGTTTGTTCATGCGCTTTACACCAATATGACCTAAACGGCAGTGCCACAAATAAGTTGCACTATCATTATTAACTTTGTATCTTTTGGTTTCAATATTATGAATATGTGTATCACTACGATCGAGATCCAATGAACCATTTTCATTGGGTGTGTAACCATATAAGGTTTTATTCATGTAAACAGAACAACAATTTATTCTTTTACTTAAATAAATAACCGTATTACAATAAACATGATCAAATCATATTCATGCTCAACGCAAACACCAAATAACACTTATTTAGGTTCAACACTAATCCCGAAAGTATAGGGAGTGTGCGATGATGATCATATCAATCTTGAAACCACTTCCAACACACATCGTCACTTCACCCTTAACTAGTCTCTGTTCACTCTGCAACTCCCGTTTCGAGTTACTAATCTTAGCAACTGAACTTATGTTCACTTTGCCATCCTTATGTTCACTTTGCCATCCTTCTTATCCGCCAATCACTTGGGGTAGTTCCGCTTCCAGTGACCAGTCCTTTTGCAGTAGAAGCACTTAGTCTCAGGCTTAGGACCAGACTTGGGCTTCTTCACTTGAGCAACAACTTGCTTGCTGTTCTTCTTGAAGTTCCCCTTCTTCCCTTTGCCATTTTTCTTAAAACTAGTGGTCTTGTTAACCATCAACACTTGATGTTTTTCTTGATTTCTACCTTCGTCGATTTCAGCATCACGAAGAGCTTGGGAATTGTTTCCGTTATCCCTTGCATATTATAGTTCATCACGAAGTTCTACTAACTTGGTGATGGTGACTAGAGAATTCTGTCAATCACTATTTTATCTGGAAGATTAACTCCCACTTGATTCAAGTGATTGTAGTACCCAGACAATCTGAGCACATGCTCACTAGTTGAGCGATTCTCCTCCATCTTTTAGCTATAGAACTTGTTGGAGACTTCATATCTCTCAACTCGGGTATTTGCTTGAAATATTAACTTCAACTCCTGGAACATCTCATATGGTCCATGACGTTCAAAACGTCTTTGAAGTCCCGATTCTAAGCCGTTAAGCATGGTGCACTAAACTATCAAGTAGTCATCATATTGAGCTAGCCAAACGTTCATAACGTCTGCATCTGCTCCTGCAATAGGTCTGTCACCTAGCGGTGCATCAAGGACATAATTTTTCTGTGCAGCAATGAGGATAAACCTCATATCACGGATCCAATCCGCATCATTGCTACTAACATCTTTCAAGATAGTTTTTCTCTAGGAACATATCAAAACAAACATAGGGAAGCAACAACGCGAGCTATTGATCTACAACATAGATATGCTAATACTACCAGGACTAAGTTCATGATAAATTTAAGTTCAATTAATCATATTACTTAAGAACTCCCACTTAGATAGATATCCCTCTAATCCTCTAAGTGATTACGTGATCCAAATTAACTAAACCATGTCCGATCATCACGTGAGATGGAGTAGTTTCATTGGTGAACATCACTATGTTGATCATATCTACTATATGATTCACGCTCGATCTTTCGATCTCAGTGTTCCGAGGCCATATCTGCATATGCTAGGCTCGTCAAGTTTAACCTGAGTATTCTGCATGTGCAAAACTGGCTTGCACCCGTTGTAGATGGACGTAGAGCTTATCACACCCGATCATCACGTGGTGTCTGGGCACGACGAACTTTGGCAACGGTGCATACTCAGGGAGAACACTTTTATCTTGATAATTTAGTGAGAGATCATCTTATAATGCTACCGCCAATCAAAGCAAGATAAGATGCATAAAAGATAAACATCACATGCAATCAATATAAGTGATATGATATGGCCATCATCATCTTGTGCCTGTGATCTCCATCTCCGAAGCACCGTCATGATCACCATCGTCACCGGCACGACACCTTGATCTCCATCGTAGCATCGTTGTCGTCTCGCCAATCTTATGCTTCCACGACTATCGCTACCGCTTAGTGATAAAGTAAAGCATTACAGCGCGATTGCATTGCATACAATAAAGCGACAACCATATGGCTCCTGCCAGTTGCCGATAACTCGGTTACAAAACATGATCATCTCATACAATAAAATTTAGCATCATGTCTTGACCATATCACATCACAACATGCCCTGCAAAAACAAGTTAGACGTCCTCTACTTTGTTGTTGCAAGTTTTACGTGGCTGCTGCGGGCTTAAGCAAGAACCAATCTTACCTACGCATCAAAACCACAACGATAGTTTGTCAAGTTGGTGCTGTTTTAACCTTCGCAAGGACCGGGCGTAGCCACACTCGGTTCAACTAAATTTTTTAACATTTTAAAATGTGTTTTTATACATATTTCATAATAGGTGTATCTACACCTAGGAGACAAAATGCCACTCTCAAAAATTTTAAAAATATTTTTTGTATTTCCTGCTCAAATTTTTGTTGTTGTATTTTCCAAAATCAATTGTTAGAAGGTATGCTTTGCAAATATCGCTCTCACCTTCCTTGTTAGTTTTGTACTTTTTTCATAGATTTGTTTTTCCAAAACTCTTTTGTCTTAACCGTGTGCCCAAATCATGGACTATTTTAGTTGTTGGGTTTGTCGCGTTGAAGTCTTAACCGTGTGCCCAAATCATTTCGGGGTTTTTTTTTCACCGGAGGAAAGTCAAGTTGATCATCCTGTCTTTTCTTTTTTCCATCCCCACAAACAACATATTCTTGCAGCCAAGGCCCTGCCATTTTGCACTCGACACCCTAAACCTTTCGTTTCATCGCAAACAAGGACGAAATTTCGACAAGTAGCCGGGATTTCGACCGGAAATTTCAGCAACATAACGCGTCTAAAAGAAAGGCATCCGCGACGGCAGGCACCACACGGCGCGAAAAGCTATCCCTGCTACTCCCAAATTAAAAGGGTTGACTAACAACACACTAGTGCAAGAAACCCGATCTATCTCCTCTTCATTTCATTTTGCCCCCAAAAGGCATCTCAATCTTCTTCTTCTTCTTTACTCACTCGGAACAGAAAAAAAAAGAAGGTTCCCATGAAAGCCAATCAACCGCTCGCTAGCAAGAGCCAAAATCCCTTCACTTTGGCACTTCCTTTTCCTTTTGGATAACTACTAATGTACCTACGTGCATCATGATTTCTGGAAACCTCACTTGTCATGACTACTAGCTAGGTTCATTATTTATTTATATGGGACTAGCTAGAGTGACACTTAGTTGTTTTTGAATCTCTGCTATGCTATGCTAGGTGTCATACAAATTAATCCAGTGCAGTAGCAGCATTTCCTAATTATGAATTAGTATTGGCTAGCTATTGTGCATAGGTTTAATCGCTAGCTAATGCTCTCTCCAAACAAAAACAAACCTGCGCATCTGCTTCCTCCTCCCCCAGTACTAATTAAGATGCTCAACATGCATGCACTAAATAGATTTATACATTATAGATTGACAAAGAGAACAAAGGCAGGAGAAACATGTAGTATATAACAGAAAGCAGAAATACCCAGCAGTGGCTTCCTAGATGGGTGGATTTAACACATACATGCATACATACATGAGTGAAAAGCAAATTGATACTACCAAACAAGCAGCATGTTACATACATACATGAGTGAAAAGCAAGTTGATACTACCAAACAAGCAGCATGTTTCTTAAAACCACAGAGTTTTCTCATCATGACACCCACAACATACTTGATTGAATACTACTCCCTCCGTTCCAAATTACTCGTCAACTAATATACATCAAGATACATCCATACCTGCGACAAGTAATTCGGAACGGAGGGAGTACCTTACTGAACCTTGTACTGATTAAAACCAACATATGATTTCCTATGAGACAAGGAAGGAATGTGGATTTCATGCCCTATATGTTCAATTATACATACTACTCTACCCAACAAGACCAAAGGAAGCCTGTATAATTTATTCAGTACCTTTGCTTGGATGGACTCGTGTGGAACTTCTGAATCAAACAGCCATCATGTACACAGCTGGCCCATCTCCCTAGCTTGTGCGTATCTCCATAGCTTGTGCTCGTGCTTGTGCCTCCTCACGTCATCTAGGACCATATGCATCAGAAGGTACACAGAAAAAACAAGAACACTGCTTGTCAGGTTAACGGGCACCACGCCAAGATTTTCTTGAAGGAGGTTAGATCAAGAAACGAGAGATGGGGGACAAACCAACAAGCCTGACACCGTGGACGAGTGATGGGCAGGTATGGCCAGGGAGACAGCATGTCAAGGACTACTAGTTGTGTGTTGGCCTAAGGAGAAAGGAGGAGGGGCGTGAGGGAAAGAATCAGAGGCAGTAGCAAAGGGCTGGGCATTTATAGAGAAGATGGAGTATGTCATTGAGCGAGCGGGATGCAACGAGGGACGTCGGATGGGGGGCGATCCGCGTGAGGCACGCGGGAGCCAATGGGAAGGAACGAGAGGGGTGGAGGGATCGAGGGAGGAGAGTAATGGAGAAGGAGAAGGAGGAAGCAGCAATTAAAGGAGATGCCTTGGTTTTTGGAAGTGCCTCCCTGGTTTCAAGGAGGAGGGAGGCGAGAGAATTATTGTAGTACGTGGGTTTGTTACCTTTCCCTCAAAAAAATAGGCAGGTAATAGGAGTCCCTCCCTCAAATAAAGCCACGTACTAGTAGATAGGTGGTTTCCTTTTATTTCGTGGCTAATTAGGTTAGATCTCTCAACTAGTCCATAATCCTCTCTCTTCTGCCTCCTAACATAACAAACTTTGCATCAGCTTCAAGATACTAGGTGCCAACACAGGTTCAATTCGAGGTTGTGCATGATGAGAACAGGCTGTGCCAGCAGCTGGAGCGAGCTGCCATTGCCAAGGGGAGAGGAAGGTTGTGCCACTTGTGGACCAAGAATTAATATAGAATGATTTGTTACGTTTCCTAACAAACTGGAGGGCAGTTTCCATTTATTTCCTAGCAGCTACTTAGTCAGGATTGTGAATCAATCACGTCAGTTCTTGTGTTGTTCCCTAATCCTATCCCTTGTCTCTCCTAAAGAACTTGCATCACTTTCCTACTAATTAGTCACAGATTGTGCCACTTGTGGACTATAGATATGCAGAGAGGAAAGGATGTGAAATTAGTTTACTAGACAAATCAAGACTAAATGTTTTCTTATCTTAAGAAAAAAAAAGAGATGAAGGCTGGTTAGGGGCATTGTGATAGACAACTAGAGATGAAGACTGGTAGGTGACCTGCAGGAAATTGGTAGTCGTCTTCCTGACCTCAATGGCCGGCAGGTTGATACCCACATGGCCTCAAGGAGCTCTTGCCGTCGTCATCCAGCTCCAGCAGCGCCCGACCGGCCTCGACGCTCCATCCATGTTGATGGTTGCTCTCTTACATTCAAGCAAACACCATCCACAGACCAGTCAGTTTCTAGGGATAAATTCAAAATTCATCCCACACACAGGTGCATACCATTCATTAGCCAGCCAGCCAGACTTCATCAACATACAAAATACTCCCTCTGTAAACTAATATAAGAGTGTTTAGATAACTAAAGTAGTGATCTAAACACTCTTATATTAGTTTACGGAGGGAGTAGCAAGTATTCATTCATGTTTAATTGACAAAAGGGAGAATGCATGCTTTGCCAGCCAAATAAATAATCAATCCTCTGTTGTGCTTGCTCATGTCCCATGCATACAAACACAACTCCACTTTCTTTTTCTTTCTCTTCTCTTTTTCTGTTGGTAAATTGGAAAGCAAACAAGCAGTAGCTTTCCAAGAATCATCACACATGGGGTGAATCATTCCCACATATATACATGTTGGATAGATAGGTATCTATATATTTCACAAACTGCAAGACCGACACTCAACACAAAGGTAAAACTATGCACCATCTTCAACAGAGATTCGCCTGGGCAAAGAATAAATTGTCGTTGATGCCGTGCAAAATCGCCACCACCGATGCGGTGAGGTCAACCACCAACATCTCGTGATAGAGGAAGCCAACAGAGGAGGCATAGGCACACCAAAGCCACCACCATGTCGGGTTGCGCCGACACACGCATGCACCCCATGGCCACCGGGCACCGGAGCACACCATCCAGGAGGCGTCTCTTTGTCCGACCAAGAAAGATTGTCCTCTGGCGGCTCCTCTCCGTCGCCTTCCGCCAGATTTTCCGTTAGAAGTTTTGTGAGAAATCTGGAAGCATAATTCCCAAGTGACTTGTTAGGTCATTAGATAATGCTGGGACCTTTGTATCTCAAAGCATATAAAAATGATATCTTTCTATGATAAAGAGTTGAGCCAGAAGGAATAAAATCTGGGCATACTATAGAATTTTCCTGAAGCATGATACAGGAAATGAATCGCGACTTCAATTCAATTTGTTCACCACTCAATCCAAAACACTCTTATCTTCTGGATATATAAACCACAACTATTGCAGATTCAATAATCTGTTATTCCATATTCATAAAGAGAATAAATTAATTAACTAGCTAAACGCAAGCTCGGATTAAAATGCAAATTTGATAGCTCAAACGATAGGTGCACTGCTGCATGACTAAATTGATAGCTCATCATCACTAAGCCTCCTACATACGTGGGAACTAGTGCAACATGATTAGCAACACGGTGAGGGGGGGGGGGGGGGGGGGGGCTCCAGTAAACTAGCAGAAAACTAAAAGTATATATATGTGGTGGCCTCTAATTTCATGGAGTCAGAGATGCAGAGCAAATTAGGAAAGGTTGCACGCACCTTCACATGTGGTACAAGCATCCTCTATGCTTAGGAATTGGCAGAAGGGCATCTCCATAGTGCTCTTGCGCTACCAGAGAGAGACATCCGCGCCCTCCTCGGTGTCGAGGGCACCAGGCTCCTCGCCTTGTGCAAGGCTGTAGAACATGAAAGTATTACTGTTTTGACTTTTGCAAGTAAAAAGAACATCGAGGATTCATCAGAACTAAAAATACCATCGACTACTATATACGAAACCAAATAAGGAAGTGCGGTGTTGGGATACATGTACATAGGACAGAAGCATGGCGTAATTTCAAAGATGTACACGAGCCCTACAAACTAAAATATCACCGGTACATGAAATCGAAATCAGCATCAAGCATGGGGCTAGTCCCTATATAGTTCATCTAAATTTCACTTGGGACACATCTAGAGTAAGAGAGAATATTATCAGATCTCTGACTGAAGTATAGCCAAAGATAGTGACGATCAACAACGCTTTGAAACACGGATAACTACTTCACAAAATATTCAGAATATGGTGATTGTACAAGGATAACTACTTTGCGGTCATCCCAATGTGGAGACACTCAACCACAGACTGAGGCTAGTTATGTGTGTCAATAACTACAATGTTAGATTTACTTGTCCATTTGAGGACTAGTTACCAGAGCAAATTTCACAAAACACATGCTGAAGTTAATAATAAAGTTGACAAACGCTAACAAAGTAAACTATGCAGGCCACACAAAAGTGATGCCTCCAGCAACGACCACGACCATCAGGCAGACTGCTCCGCCTACTCCAAAAAGTTTCGGATGGTAACATGCTAACGACCAACCCAATCCACACCCAGTCTACTATCCAACACACTAGCCGACCATGTGCACGTGATTCGAGGATTTTGTTGGACTCAATATTTCAGATGTAAAATGTGGAATCTTTTTATATAAATAGATAAGGGACCTCCTACTAGATAAGATAAACTCCATTTGATGCCTAACAAACCTTACACTCATTCTTAGTTAAGACTTAAGAACAACACATAATGAATTATCCCCATTACATACTACTGCCTCTGTAACTTAATATAAGACGCTTGTGTCAAAAGCGTCTTATATTAAGTTACAGAAGAGGTAGCACCACTCTACTCTTCTATAGTTGCAACTGAAAAATAAACCTGATATCATCAGGAGCAACATGAAAATCATGAATTCATCCTCTCTAAGTCCCAGAACAGAAACGGCAAGGGGCTATCTCATGCTTTGATGAGACTTTCTAAAGTCCCAACGGAGTTAGTTGACGTGCAAGAGTAGGTTGCTTTATTTCTAGGTGAACTGAATGACAAGGACACATGGTTTTCCAGAAAGAAAGAGCCTAACTACAGTATTCTACAAACACAGAAGCGGTACGGTTAGACTGCCCTTCATGGTAAGGAAACTAAAACCCACGAACAACAAACTGCTTCCTTTGTGAATCAGCAACATTAGCTTTTCCCACATGGTTTTCCCACATGTGTTAAGTTTGCCCCTCAAAAAAATTAATAATGCTTGACTGCTATGTGCTCATTTGATCTAATTTGACATGAAAAGACTTACAAAGTCAAAGTAAAGTATTTGACAGTAATTACCTTAAGATCGACATAGGTCTGATGCTTGGCATTATCAAAAGCATGAAGGGTAACATCTAGCCATCTACATGAAATCGCACAGGTAGTCAGAAAGAAAACAGAGAGATTTTCAATGTCAGGTTGAATGAGGAAATAAGGTGTGCACCTTCTAGTTCTAGTCTTCTCGATTGCAAGCACAAGTGCTTCCACTTCAGTAATAGAGACGGACGCCTGATTCAACGCTGCCCCTGTTCTTATGATCTCTTCACCTTGTTTGCTGCAACTATAGCCCCTATGCTGGAATCTACTGGTGTAACTCGAACAATAGCTCGCGAGTTTGCTGAAGCTTTCTCAGGTGAGGAGATGCCCCCCAGGAGAGTGCACCGAATCATGATCATTCCGCTGGTAATTAGCTATCAAGAGTGTCAATGAAAGCTCCTGTAAGGCACCAACTTTGCCGTGCTTCCAAGATGAGTCAGCAGGTGCGATTCTGCATTTAATAAAGTGCACCAATCAGGCTGGGGTTACAAACAGTGAAGGTTTATATCAAATCAGGCTGAGCATAACTCAATACCTTGCTAGTTTCCACGGTTTCTAGGAATTTGATATCTTCAGGAGCTGCAAGGTGCGATCGATGTTGTGTACAGTTGGGTTCAAATGAAAAGCCTATGTTATCAAGCATATCATCAATAACAATCCCAGCTTGCATTAGGGTTTTGCTATTATCCCTGATCTTCTTTCCATGGTGAAGAACACCCACACGCATATCACCTCCAAGCATGGCATTTACTGCCTCCAGAACAGTTTTCTGCATTGAAAGTACACACTAAACCACATGAAAATTCATCGAGGGGGGAAAGGAAATCCTCACAAGGCCACAAATATACATCGTTATCAAGCTAAACAAATAATTCTGCTTCTTGACCGTCCTGATTCATACAGCTCACATGCAAAACCAGATGAACCTTTGACATCTAATATGACCATAAGCATGACCATGCTTTGACTTTCTACTCTACGAGCATGAAACCAAAACCAGATGACCATAAGGTGGAAGGGAAGCAGTAAAATAGGTAGTTAAGTGCAGCTGACACTTACTTCTGCTCATTTGAGCTTGGTTTAAGATATATATCATTAATCTACTAGCTAAGCACCAAGCAATCTTGAACTGACAATGCTCAGATGGATATAGTTCGTCAGGGTCCCAAAGAGTAACAAGCCCGTTTGTTCATGACAAAAGGGCTGGTAAACAGATATTCATTCCAAGGAATCTAAAAATAGATGGGCAGTCTTATCGCTAAGACAACCACATTAAGTTGATAAGGACTTCTCTGTAACAAGAAAACGACATGATTTGCATGCAGAAGAATCTTGCAAAGGCAATGACAATAGTTTAAAATCAGAAGCAGAATTGAATAAATCATGAAGGGTAGCAAGGAATCCTACATAGTCAAGCTAGCGACTTAAACCATGATAATACCAGTAGCTTAGAGTTGAATAAATGATCATGACTAGACCATAGCATTAATTTCATAAAGATAACATCCCAATACACCAACCATTAGCAAAGTTTAGCATGCAGACAGAGAAACAACACATTTATTAATCACACCTTCAGTTTACAGATAACGATGAATAACGCGCAAGTCATTCATGAAGAACAAAAATAGCATGCTTGACTACGTCTACAAGATTTGCAGGCAGGGGATACAACTGGTAATCTGATTAACATAACACTGGAAGGATACACAATAAGCTACAATGAATCTGCTCATGCTCATGGCCATGTTTAAATCGGAAAGAGAGAAAGCATACCGGATCGAACAGAGAGATGATAGAGGTGGAGAAGACCTTCCATGCTGGCATGGTCGGAGCAGGAACGGGAAGGAGGATCTTGGTCTCTGCCGGTGGAGAAGGAGTAGACCTGCCACGACCACAAGCACAGGCAGAGCTGCTTCGCTGACCAAACTTGTGCCGTACGGCATCGGCTCCCTGTCTTGGTCGCCGAAGGCACACCCGGCAACATCGCTCGGCAGCCCAGCCATGCTGGTTCTGTACTGCTTGTAGAGAAGGAGGCAGAGCTCCACTCTTGTTGTAGAGGAGGAGCCAGATAATCTGAGACATGCAATCAAACAACAAGACAAGCACATCAACACCACACAGCTATTCATCTCTCCCAACAAACTGACTGATACTAGTGTAGATATTTAGTAGACGAGCAGATCTGGTTCATGTGTGTACCTCGGAATTGGATGTTCTTCATGATGTCAAAGTCGATGCCCAAAGCCAGCGAATAGAGCATGTCATCAACATCTGGAGGAAAAACATGATCCATTAGAAATAGCTATTGCGCTTTCTAGCTTGTGGCGATAGAAGTTGCAGCGATGTGCACGCATACATGACAAGATCACATTCAGTTACATGGTCTTAAATAACCTACTAATTGTGCAGAAACTAAACACGCAGTTAATGCTATTGCTATATACCTGATCCAGCAAACAAGGAAATAGTCGCTAGATCAAGGAACACAAGAGAAACACCATGCCACAACCAAACAGAGCCAAAAGCATTGTTCCTCACATACTTTAAAATGCATTTTTCCTCAGAAACTACAGACATTGCGCAGAAACTACATACCAACCTGTGCTACACCCTCATACTTTGAAAAATGCATTTTTCCTCTCAGAAGAGAATGCATTTATCCTCTGAGAAAGAACACACTTTTTTCTCTCGGGAAAGAACACATTTTTCCTCTCTGAAAAGATTGCAAACAAACAAACCCCTCCGAGGACGGCAAGCGAGAAAGAAGGGCACTCACCGTTGGGCACCTTTCGAGGATAGTGTTCCTGGCCCAGCCGAAGCCCATGCTCTTCATGCTTGCTTTTGGGAGTATATATTGTTAGGTGCCTGAGATGATTAAGCATGGCAAACAGAAAAGAACCTAAAATATCTAAACTTCCTCCAAGTAAATAAAATGCATTTTTCCCACGGGAAAGAATAGCTTTTTCCTCTCAAAAAGGATTGCAAGCAAACACACGCCACCGAGCATGGCAACTGAGGCAGAAGGGCACTCACCATTGGGAGCCTTTTATAGTTGAAGTAGGCCTCACACCAACGGACTCGCTGGTGAAGTTCTCCCCCACGCACACCACATGATGGAAGGATTGAGTCTGTGATTCTGTTGTGTGTGGCTCTGAAGAATGGGTATGTTGACACCTGATTTTGGCACAATGCAGAATGCAATGGAGATGGCCTCAAATGACAAAATATTCTAAATGAGAAATTTAACATTGCCGAGTGGAACAACTTTGATGTTTGGACCATAATCATTCGGCATCATATCAAAGACCAAAACTACACTCAGATTGTCATGTTTAGGTGTTCTGAGTGCTTTTTGGTCAAGTACGCCTCCAGGACAATCTCGGATGAAGGAATGCTCTACATGAATTGTCTTCGTCTCGTCGAATCGGTCGATTTTGATATAAAAATCATCTCAATCCGAGTTCGTATGCAAAAGTTAGAGCTATCTGGATGCAGCCCTGTCAAGAGGCGAAGTATGACGCGGAAGACCAGACATGTCTTGGCAAGTGTCTGATGTAATGCGTGAGTGTTTCAGCCCAGAAGATGGCCTCGAATCGGAAAACGTTCAACACGAAAGTTTTTCGTCTCGTCAAAACGGTCAACTTTGCTTTTGGACACATTTTCATCCGAGGTCGTTTACTGCCTCAAAAACCTTGCCGGGGAAAGCTTGCCGCCGTGAACAATAACCTTGCCGGGGAAAGCTTGCTGCCGTGAACAGTAACCTTGCCGGGGAAAGCTTGCCGCCGTGAACAGTAACCTTGCCGGGGAAAGCTTGCCGCCGTGAACAGTAACCTTGCCGGGGAAAGCTTGCCGCCGTGAACAGTAACCTTGCCGGGGAAAGCTTGCCGCCGTGAACAGTAACCTTACCGGGAAAGCTTGCTGCCGTGAACAGTAGAAACTGTCGAGGCCAATCCGACCAGATGCTGAAGATGGGCTCAAATACTTATCTAGATGGCTTCGGATGAAGAAGTGTTCAACATAGGAGTTGTTCGTAACGTCGAAACGGTCAACTTTGCTTTTGGAGTCATCATCATCCGACGTAGTATACGACCTGCAGAGACGCTGCAAGAGTCGGACGGTCCAGTCAGCTACATGAACGAGTCCGACTCGAAATTAGAGATGACCCCGTGGAGTATTCAAGACGGCCTTATTTGGAGAAGTGATCAACATACGGATTGTTGGCCTCGTCGAAGCACACATAATTGATATTTGAACCGTCTCCATCGGAAGTCATTTGCAGATTCCACAGCCCACGCAAGGGGCAAGACAGAAGATTGGACCAGATTCGGGCTGAATCCGAGTGGGACCAGAACTAGGATTCTAGGACGTGAATTGATATAATTTTCTTGTAAGGAAAGCCTAGATAAATCCTTTGCTTGTACGGGAAGTCCAGCCGCCACTTATATATGTTGGGGGTGACGGCCGATTGAACAACACACAATCGAACAAATCAATATACTACTTTTTCATCTACGTTTTATCTCTCCACCATTTTTCTCTCTCGTTCTTCGCTGTTCTTCGTTTGAGAGCTGCGAATCTCGAGGCTCTAGGGGCGAGCGAATCGACCTACTGCAGCCCACAGACGCCGCAATCCCTGACGGGGTCCCTCCCGGGTGCGCAGGGTTTCGGGTCTGCAAAAGCGCCCGCCGACTGTCTTGCGTATCGCGCTGTCGGTCGGGCCTCCTTCGACGTGAGCTGCGGTGCATCACCCCCGGCGTCGAGGGTACATGTGACGTGTTCGTGTGTCAACACACTTTTTGGCGACTCCGCTGGGGATTGAAGATCAATTGTCATCATCCACCATGTCTGATCTTCCCAAGCCATCTGAGGTAGACGCCGATAACATCATTAAGCCTAGTCTTGATGAGATATCGGCCGATCATCGCCAAGTCTATGAGGAGTACAAGAAGGCACGCGAAGAGAAGGATTTGCAGGAGTTCCTTGCAAAATTCAAGAAGGATCGCCAAGGCAACATCACTCCGATTGAAGAAATCAGGTTCCCTCCTCTTCAAGCCGAGCAGGTTAAACCCTTTGTAAGTACTGCCTTTTCTCCTGAGCAGTGGGCTGAGATTGAAAGTCGTAATGCTGATGGTAACAATCTAGTCTATCAAACTTTCATAGAAAATACTAATGCTCAGAAGAATATATCTCAATCGCCTAGTGGTAATGATGGTGTAGCGGCTAGTATGCAAAACCCTAATCTGTCTTTGCCCATCTCATCGGCGCCTCCCATGCCGATGACTTATTATCCTGCCCAAACAAATCAGATTGTAGCTGCACCCATTAATCCTATTATGAGCATGCCAGGTTCGGTGGTAACGCTGAACCAAACCCTACCTATAGCTACATCCACTCGACCATTACCAAATTATGGGTCGACATACATGCCACAGTTTTTACCTGTAGCTAGTAACCCTACTCCTCCTATGCCACTTCCACAAGCTTCATCCTCCACTATGGATGATGGTCTAGCTAATCTTAGGGAGGAGATGGCTAAGATGCTTCGAGAGAATTTTGGAGTTGAGTTACCTCGGAATCGGATTTACCAAAAGCCGTACCCCGAGTACTTTGATGCCATCCAGTGCCCTCCCGAATATAAAATTCCTGATTTTGTTAAATTTAATGGAGAAGGCACAAAAACCACATGGGAGCATGTTAGTCAATATTTAGCACAATTGGGTGAGGCAGGCTCATTGAATGAATTGAAAGTGCGTTTATTTCCTTTATCATTAACTGATACTGCATTTTCATGGTTTTCTTCTTTACCCCATGGTTCCATTCGGGTTTGGTCGCAGCTAGAGCAGAAGTTTCATGATCACTTTTATAGCGGCGACAATGAACTCAAGTTGTCACATCTAACATCGGTTAAACAGAAACATGATGAATCGGTCTCCGATTACGTCAAGAGATTCAGAGAAACAAAAAACCGGTGTTTTAGTTTGGTGATAACCGAGAGGGACTTGGCAGACCTAGTGCTGAGTGGCTTGAGAACTCCCATTAGAGAAAAGCTAGAGGGCTACGAGTTCTTAAATATCAACCAAGTCTTACAAAGGGCTTTGGCTCAGGAAAGCCGAAGCAAAGACCTCAAAGAAGTGCATAGATACAAAGCCGATCGTCCAAAGATGAATATGGTGGAATATGACAGTGATCACTCGGACGATGAGGGTGATGTTTTTGCTACTGAATTTGTTTGGCCATCTAAGGCCAAACCCTTTACTTGCAATGATCTGAAACCGATTCATAAGAATCGTGATGAAGAGATGAAGTTTACTTTTAACATTGCTAAGTGTGATAGAATATTTGATACTTTGCTGCAGGCTAAGATTATTAGAATATCTCATACTTTACCGCCGTTTGAAGAGCTAAAATGGCGTGCTTATTGCAAGTATCATAATTCTTTTTCTCATGCTACTAACGATTGCAATGTTTTTCGACGACAGATACAATCGGCCATTAATGACGGACGATTGAACTTTTCTGAGATGCAAGTTGATAAACAACCGTTTCCAATGAATACCATGGATTTGGAGGGGAGGAAGCTACTCATTCGGCCGGAGGTAGCCGAATATGCTAATAAAGCTAATGTCATTGTTGGTGAGCCCAGGAAAGACAAGGAGGACAACAAGGTCTTGGGGAGACAGGTTGTGCTTGATAAACAACTCGATGGCAAGGAAGTGATCAAAATCACCATCAAGAATCCTACACTCGGGGGGCAACCGCAAGTGCAAGAAAATACTCGTGTTAAATTTGTCAAGCCCAAGAGTCCAGAAGTTGGCAAGTGGAAGAAGAATGAAGCTAAAATGCAGCGCAAGCGGATCAAGCCAACTTTTGATATGTTGCTGTCCAAGTATGCTAACCAGTCGGCCAGTTCTAGTTTCAATCGACCGACTCATCTGAAACGACCAAGGTCACCATCAGCTAATATGTTCAGTCGGTATACAAAACCGAGTGGACCAAGGGCGCAGTTTTCAGAAGAGCAGAGGCAATCTGTGTGGGATCGACTTGGTTACTCATATAATGGCCGACTCAACATCAGTGACTATCAATCGGCTGGTCAAAATATGCGACCGAGCGGAAATTATCCGAGTGTAAGGATGCACCCAGGCGGAAGCTATCCGAGTGAAAAAATGTGGCCAAGTAGATTCCATCCGACTGGATTCCATCCGAGTGACATCCATCCGAGCGGATTCCATCAGAGTAAAAAGCTGTGCCCGAGTGGAAATTTCATGCATCTGGAAAGTCGAAAAGAATGGCGTGTTAAGTCGCCAAGTGTTGCAGCAGTTGAGTCGGGAAAAAGCAAGGAGAAAACGGATGCCGACTCACTTATCTTGGGCACCAAAACATTTGCCATACAGCAGCCAATTGTGCATAGCAAACCGACTGAGCCGATACTTTCTATCGCGCCAAAGCACTCGGCTAATGACCATGAAGCAAGCACCAGCCGAGCAAAAACGAGAGATCCTAAATACACTCAGCCAAAGTGGTGTCCTTCAGGGCTAACAAAGACACAGAAGAGGAAACTACAGAGGTTAAGGAGCCAAGAGATGGCAGAACAAGAGGCTGAGAAGCAAAGGGATAAGTTGTTCAATGACACTCGGCCTATGGTACCTACAAAACAAGTGTGGAGGCCCAAACAAATACGAGATACAGTGGCCTCTACGCCTATCACAGCAGCACCTACACTACCAAAAAAGGACGACGCAATCGTTGCATCGTCTACGTTACCTATTCCTTCTTCTTCACTCGGACAAATTTTTGAATCGGTGGATGCACTTGAGGAGGAGGCTGATATGTTGGACTATGAGTCTACGCCGGTTCATGAAGGTATGGATATCAATATGGTGTATTACTTGCCTGCTGAGTTTCGTGATGTAGATGAGGAAGGGGAGGTGGCTCAGCTGGATTTTGGCCCTAAAAACGCGATATTCGAGAAGCCAAAAGAACCAGTAACGCATCTGAAACCATTATATCTCAGAGGTCATATCAATGGGTCGCCGCTCACTCGGATGCTTGTTGATGGTGGTGCTGTGGTAAATCTTATGCCCTATTCGGTCTTCAAGAAATTGGGTTTGCCTGATGAAGAATTGATCAAAACCAATATGGTGCTTAACGGGTTTGAAGGCAAAGAGAAAACTGAAGCCAAAGGTGTGATGTATGTGGAGCTTACAGTCGGAAGCAAAACTTTGGCTACTGCATTCTTTGTCGCTGAGGTACAAGGTAACTACAACGTCATACTAGGCCGTGATTGGGTTCATGCAAACCAGTGCGTGCCATCCACTATGCACCAGATTTTGATTCGGTGGGTTGATGATGAAGTGGAAGTCATTCATGCGGATAACTCGGCCTGTGTCGCTTTGGCCGATGCATCGGTGGATTGGCAACATCCCAATGCTACTTGCTTGACGGGACGTGACTTATCAGAGTTTGATTTTCTCAGCGCAACCAAGAATGGTTTTGTGCCTGTCTCTTTAAAGCCGACTGAATGCAATCGGCTCCAAGGTATGATATGTTTAAATGGATTCTAGCTCTGAGTGGTTACAAAAACGTCTTGTGAAATATCGGTCCAGCGAGAACGATACGTATGAGTCTATAGGGGAGTTGGATGACATGGATAAACTTGGACAAGGTTTTACGTCGGCCGATCCATTAGAAGAGGTAGATATTGGAGATGATTCAGTCGCTCGACCGACATTTATAAACAAAAATTTGAAAGCCGATTGTAAAGCTAAGTTAATCGAGCTATTGAAAGAATATGTTTGTTGCTTTGCATGGGAATATCATGAGATGCCAGGGTTAAGCCGAGAGCTAGTGGAGCATCGGTTGCCTATAAAGGCCGGTTTTAGACCTCATAAACAGTCGGCCAGAAAATTTAATCCGAAAACATATGACCGGATCAAGGAAGAGATCGGTCGACTGCTTGAAGCTAATTTCATTCGACCTTGCAGGTACGCCGAGTGGATTTCTAACATTGTCCCAGTGGAGAAGAAAGGATCCGGCAAGTTGAGGGTGTGCATTGATTTCAGAGATTTGAATAGGGCTACACCCAAAGATGAGTATCCTATGCCAATAGCCGATATGCTTATTAATGATGCTTCTGGGCATAAGGTTATTAGCTTTCTAGATGGTAATGCCGGATACAATCAAATTTTTATGGCCGAAGAGGACATGTACAAGACTGCTTTTCGATGCCCTGGTTTCGTTGGTTTATTCGAGTGGACAGTGATGACATTTGGATTAAAAAATGCTGGAGCCACATATCAAAGGGCTATGAATTTGATTTTCCATGATTTACTCGGTATCATACTTGAAGTTTATATTGATGATATTGTTGTCAAATCGGATGCTTTTGAATCTCACTTGGCCGATTTGCGTTTAGCTTTTGAAAGAATGAAAAAGTATGGACTGAAGATGAATCCTTTGAAGTGTGCTTTTGGCGTGTCAGCTGGCAAGTTTTTGGGTTTCATTATTCATGAAGATGGCATAGAGATTGATCCCAAAAAGATAGAGGCTATACAGAAAGTGGAGGCTCCAACATGCAAGAGAGATATGCAAAAGTTCCTTGGCAAGGTCAACTATTTGAGAAGGTTCATAGCTAATCTGTCAGGGAAAGTTGATGCATTTACTCCTATCCTTCGGTTAAAGGATGATGCTGATTTCACTTGGGGGGCAAAACATCAAGAAGCATTTGATATGATCAAGAATTATTTGTGCACTCCTCCGGTGATGAGAGCACCCAAGCATAGGGAACCCTTCAGACTTTACATTGCAGCAGAAAGAAGTTATTGGTGCTGTTGTAACTCAAGAGACAGAAGGAAAAGATCATGCCATCACTTATTTGAGCCGCCGCTTATTAGACGCAGAGACAAGGTATACATTTATTGAGAAATTATGTCTATGCTTATATTATGCTTGCACAAAACTGAGACATTATTTAGTGCCGAGTGCTTGTGTAGTAGCTTGTCAAACCGATGTCATTAAATACATGTTGCATAGGCCAATTCTTAGTGGTAGAATTGGCAAGTGGGCTTATGCTTTGATTGAATATGATTTGGCTTATGAATCTCTAAAGTCCATGAAAGGCCAAATTGTTGCTAATTTCATTGTTGAACATCGGATTAGTGACAAGCATGATGTTGATATGAACCTTATTTCATTAGTACCATGGATATTATACTTTGATGGGTCAGTTTGTAGCAATGGCCAAGGTGTTGGTATTGTTTATATATCTCCTCATGGTGCTGTTTTTGAAGCCTCATGCCGCTTAGAATATTTTTGCACAAACAATCAAGCCGAATATGAAGCATTGTTATTCGGCCTAGAGATGTTACTTGCTATAGGTGTTACACATATTGAGGCTTATGGTGATTCGTTACTAGTGGTACAGCAAATATCCAAAGTCTTTCAGTGTTTGGACGAATCACTTAATGTTTATCTTGATAAATGTCTAGATATAATCTCTACTTTGGATTGTTTTAGCATTGCACATATATCTAGACATGACAACTGGAAAGCAAATGAGTTGGCACAACAAGCATCTGGATACCATGTTGATCATGGCATGTTTCATATTTCTCAAAATCCGATGTCTTGTCTTACCAGTATAGAAGAGGCCGGACCAGAACCCACTGATTCGGTCATTAACAAAAAATCTAGTGCAGGTGACAATTCCGACTGGAGGAAGCCCATTGTTGCTTACTTGCGTAATCCGAGTGAAAGGGTGGACAGGGCTGTTCGGCGTATGGCTTTTAAATATACTATGAGGGATGATGATATTTATCGCCGAACAGTTGATGATGTTCTTTTAAAGTGCTTGAATGAGGACCAAGCAAGAGTTGCTATGGGAGAGGTACATGAAGGCATTTGTGGTACTCACCAGTCGGCTCCCAAGATGAAATGGTTATTACGACGTGCTGGGTTTTATTGGCCGACCATGATTAATGATTGCTTCAGATATTATAAAGGGTGCGGAGCTTGTCAAAAATTTGGTGATATTCAATTGGCTCCCGCTGCTATGTTGCATCCTATTATCAAGCCGTGGCCTTTCAGAGGATGGGGTTTAGACTTTATTGGGCAAATTCATCCGTCTTCTTCAAAGGGGCATCGGTTCGTATTGGTGGCAACTGATTATTTCACTAAGTGGTCTGAAGCAGTACCTCTCAAGAACATGACCCATACGGAGGTAATTAAATTCATAACCGAGCACATTATTCATAGATTCGGTATTCCTCAAACGTTAACTACAGATCAAGGTTCATCTTTTATGTCACACCAAGTCAGAGAGTTTGCCGAATCTTATAACATAAAGTTGCTCAATTCCTCCCCATATTATGCCCAAGCTAATGGACAAGCTGAGTCTAGCAATAAAATTTTAATCAATCTCATCAAGAAGAAGATTGAGGATAATCCAAGGAGATGGCATGACTTGTTGTCTGAGGCATTATGGGCACATAGGAGAAAGAAGGGCACTCACCGTTGGGCACCTTTCGAGGATAGTGTTCCTGGCCCAGCCGAAGCCCATGCTCTTCATGCTTGCTTTTGGGAGTATATATTGTTAGGTGCCTGAGATGATTAAGCATGGCAAACAGAAAAGAACCTAAAATATCTAAACTTCCTCCAAGTAAATAAAATGCATTTTTCCCACGGGAAAGAATAGCTTTTTCCTCTCAAAAAGGATTGCAAGCAAACACACGCCACCGAGCATGGCAACTGAGGCAGAAGGGCACTCACCATTGGGAGCCTTTTATAGTTGAAGTAGGCCTCACACCAACGGACTCGCTGGTGAAGTTCTCCCCCACGCACACCACATGATGGAAGGATTGAGTCTGTGATTCTGTTGTGTGTGGCTCTGAAGAATGGGTATGTTGACACCTGATTTTGGCACAATGCAGAATGCAATGGAGATGGCCTCAAATGACAAAATATTCTAAATGAGAAATTTAACATTGCCGAGTGGAACAACTTTGATGTTTGGACCATAATCATTCGGCATCATATCAAAGACCAAAACTACACTCAGATTGTCATGTTTAGGTGTTCTGAGTGCTTTTTGGTCAAGTATGCCTCCAGGACAATCTCGGATGAAGGAATGCTCTACATGAATTGTCTTCGTCTCGTCGAATCGGTCGATTTTGATATAAAAATCATCTCAATCCGAGTTCGTATGCAAAAGTTAGAGCTATCTGGATGCAGCCCTGTCAAGAGGCGAAGTATGACGCGGAAGACCAGACATGTCTTGGCAAGTGTCTGATGTAATGCGTGAGTGTTTCAGCCCAGAAGATGGCCTCGAATCGGAAAACGTTCAACACGAAAGTTTTTTGTCTCGTCAAAACGGTCAACTTTGCTTTTGGACACATTTTCATCCGAGGTCGTTTACTGCCTCAAAAACCTTGCCGGGGAAAGCTTGCCGCCGTGAACAATAACCTTGCCGGGGAAAGCTTGCTGCCGTGAACAGTAACCTTGCCGGGGAAAGCTTGCCGCCGTGAACAGTAACCTTGCCGGGGAAAGCTTGCCGCCATGAACAGTAACCTTGCCGGGGAAAGCTTGCCGCCGTGAACAGTAACCTTGCCGGGGAAAGCTTGCCGCCGTGAACAGTAGAAACTGTCGAGGCCAATCCGACCAGATGCTGAAGATGGGCTCAAATACTTATCTAGATGGCTTCGGATGAAGAAGTGTTCAACATAGGAGTTGTTCGTAACGTCGAAACGGTCAACTTTGCTTTTGGAGTCATCATCATCCGACGTAGTATACGACCTGCAGAGACGCTGCAAGAGTCGGACGGTCCAGTCAGCTACATGAACAAGTCCGACTCGAAATTAGAGATGACCCCGTGGAGTATTCAAGACGGCCTTATTTGGAGAAGTGATCAACATACGGATTGTTGGCCTCGTCGAAGCACACATAATTGATATTTGAACCGTCTCCATCGGAAGTCATTTGCAGATTCCACAGCCCACGCAAGGGGCAAGACAGAAGATTGGACCAGATTCGGGCTGAATCCGAGTGGGACCAGAACTAGGATTCTAGGACGTGAATTGATATAATTTTCTTGTAAGGAAAGCCTAGATAAATCCTTTGCTTGTACGGGAAGTCCAGCCGCCACTTATATATGTTGGGGGTGACGGCCGATTGAACAACACACAATCGAACAAATCAATATACTACTTTTTCATCTACGTTTTATCTCTCCACCGTTTTTCTCTCTCGTTCTTCGCTGTTCTTCGTTTGAGAGCTGCGAATCTCGAGGCTCTAGGGGCGAGCGAATCGACCTACTGCAGCCCACAGACGCCGCAATCCCTGACGGGGTCCCTCCCGGGTGCGCAGGGTTTCGGGTCTGCAAAAGCGCCCGCCGACTGTCTTGCGTATCCCGCTGTCGGTCGGGCCTCCTTCGACGTGAGCTGCGGTGCATCACCCCCGGCGTCGAGGGTACACGTGACGTGTTCGTGTGTCAACACACTTTTTGGCGACTCCGCTGGGGATTGAAGATCAATTGTCATCATCCACCATGTCTGATCTTCCCAAGCCATCTGAGGTAGACGCCGATAACATCATTAAGCCTAGTCTTGATGAGATATCGGCCGATCATCGCCAAGTCTATGAGGAGTACAAGAAGGCACGCGAAGAGAAGGATTTGCAGGAGTTCCTTGCAAAATTCAAGAAGGATCGCCAAGGCAACATCACTCCGATTGAAGAAATCAGGTCCCCTCCTCTTCAAGCCGAGCAGGTTAAACCCTTTGTAAGTACTGCCTTTTCTCCTGAGCAGTGGGCTGAGATTGAAAGTCGTAATGCTGATGGTAACAATCTAGTCTATCAAACTTTCATAGAAAATACTAATGCTCAGAAGAATATATCTCAATCGCCTAGTGGTAATGATGGTGTAGCGGCTAGTATGCAAAACCCTAATCTGTCTTTGCCCATCTCATCGGCGCCTCCCATGCCGATGACTTATTATCCTGCCCAAACAAATCAGATTGTAGCTGCACCCATTAATCCTATTATGAGCATGCCAGGTTCGGTGGTAACGCTGAACCAAACCCTACCTATAGCTACATCCACTCGACCATTACCAAATTATGGGTCGACATACATGCCACAGTTTTTACCTGTAGCTAGTAACCCTACTCCTCCTATGCCACTGCCACAAGCTTCATCCTCCACTATGGATGATGGTCTAGCTAATCTTAGGGAGGAGATGGCTAAGATGCTTCGAGAGAATTTTGGAGTTGAGTTACCTCGGAATCGGATTTACCAAAAGCCGTACCCCGAGTACTTTGATGCCATCCAGTGCCCTCCCGAATATAAAATTCCTGATTTTGTTAAATTTAATGGAGAAGGCACAAAAACCACATGGGAGCATGTTAGTCAATATTTAGCACAATTGGGTGAGGCAGGCTCATTGAATGAATTGAAAGTGCGTTTATTTCCTTTATCATTAACTGATACTGCATTTTCATGGTTTTCTTCTTTACCCCATGGTTCCATTCGGGTTTGGTCGCAGCTAGAGCAGAAGTTTCATGATCACTTTTATAGCGGCGACAATGAACTCAAGTTGTCACATCTAACATCGGTTAAACAGAAACATGATGAATCGGTCTCCGATTACGTCAAGAGATTCAGAGAAACAAAAAACCGGTGTTTTAGTTTGGTGATAACCGAGAGGGACTTGGCAGACCTAGTGCTGAGTGGCTTGAGAACTCCCATTAGAGAAAAGCTAGAGGGCTACGAGTTCTTAAATATCAACCAAGTCTTACAAAGGGCTTTGGCTCAGGAAAGCCGAAGCAAAGACCTCAAAGAAGTGCATAGATACAAAGCCGATCGTCCAAAGATGAATATGGTGGAATATGACAGTGATCACTCGGACGATGAGGGTGATGTTTTTGCTACTGAATTTGTTTGGCCATCTAAGGCCAAACCCTTTACTTGCAATGATCTGAAACCGATTCATAAGAATCGTGATGAAGAGATGAAGTTTACTTTTAACATTGCTAAGTGTGATAGAATATTTGATACTTTGCTGCAGGCTAAGATTATTAGAATATCTCATACTTTACCGCCGTTTGAAGAGCTAAAATGGCGTGCTTATTGCAAGTATCATAATTCTTTTTCTCATGCTACTAACGATTGCAATGTTTTTCGACGACAGATACAATCGGCCATTAATGACGGACGATTGAACTTTTCTGAGATGCAAGTTGATAAACAACCATTTCCAATGAATACCATGGATTTGGAGGGGAGGAAGCTACTCATTCGGCCGGAGGTAGCCGAATATGCTAATAAAGCTAATGTCATTGTTGGTGAGCCCAGGAAAGACAAGGAGGACAACAAGGTCTTGGGGAGACAGGTTGTGCTTGATAAACAACTCGATGGCAAGGAAGTGATCAAAATCACCATCAAGAATCCTACACTCGGGGGGCAACCGCAAGTGCAAGAAAATACTCGTGTTAAATTTGTCAAGCCCAAGAGTCCAGAAGTTGGCAAGTGGAAGAAGAATGAAGCTAAAATGCAGCGCAAGCGGATCAAGCCAACTTTTGATATGTTGCTGTCCAAGTATGCTAACCAGTCGGCCAGTTCTAGTTTCAATCGACCGACTCATCTGAAACGACCAAGGTCACCATCAGCTGATATGTTCAGTCGGTATACAAAACCGAGTGGACCAAGGGCGCAGTTTTCAGAAGAGCAGAGGCAATCTGTGTGGGATCGACTTGGTTACTCATATAATGGCCGACTCAACATCAGTGACTATCAATCGGCTGGTCAAAATATGCGACCGAGTGGAAATTATCCGAGTGTAAGGATGCACCCAGGCGGAAGCTATCCGAGTGAAAAAATGTGGCCAAGTAGATTCCATCCGACTGGATTCCATCCGAGTGACATCCATCCGAGCGGATTCCATCAGAGTAAAAAGCTGTGCCCGAGTGGAAATTTCATGCATCTGGAAAGTCGAAAAGAATGGCGTGTTAAGTCGCCAAGTGTTGCAGCAGTTGAGTCGGGAAAAAGCAAGGAGAAAACGGATGCCGACTCACTTATCTTGGGCACCAAAACATTTGCCATACAGCAGCCAATTGTGCATAGCAAACCGACTGAGCCGATACTTTCTATCGCGCCAAAGCACTCGGCTAATGACCATGAAGCAAGCACCAGCCGAGCAAAAACGAGAGATCCTAAATACACTCAGCCAAAGTGGTGTCCTTCAGGGCTAACAAAGACACAGAAGAGGAAACTACAGAGGTTAAGGAGCCAAGAGATGGCAGAACAAGAGGCTGAGAAGCAAAGGGATAAGTTGTTCAATGACACTCGGCCTATGGTACCTACAAAACAAGTGTGGAGGCCCAAACAAATACGAGATACAGTGGCCTCTACGCCTATCACAGCAGCACCTACACTACCAAAAAAGGACGATGCAATCGTTGCATCGTCTACGTTACCTATTCCTTCTTCTTCACTCGGACAAATTTCTGAATCGGTGGATGCACTTGAGGAGGAGGCTGATATGTTGGACTATGAGTCTACGCCGGTTCATGAAGGTATGGATATCAATATGGTGTATTACTTGCCTGCTGAGTTTCGTGATGTAGATGAGGAAGGGGAGGTGGCTCAGCTGGATTTTGGCCCTAAAAACGCGATATTCGAGAAGCCAAAAGAACCAGTAACGCATCTGAAACCATTATATCTCAGAGGTCATATCAATGGGTCGCCGCTCACTCGGATGCTTGTTGATGGTGGTGCTGTGGTAAATCTTATGCCCTATTCGGTCTTCAAGAAATTGGGTTTGCCTGATGAAGAATTGATCAAAACCAATATGGTGCTTAACGGGTTTGAAGGCAAAGAGAAAACTGAAGCCAAAGGTGTGATGTATGTGGAGCTTACAGTCGGAAGCAAAACTTTGGCTACTGCATTCTTTGTCGCTGAGGTACAAGGTAACTACAACGTCATACTAGGCCGTGATTGGGTTCATGCAAACCAGTGCGTGCCATCCACTATGCACCAGATTTTGATTCGGTGGGTTGATGATGAAGTGGAAGTCATTCATGCGGATAACTCGGCCTGTGTCGCTTTGGCCGATGCATCGGTGGATTGGCAACATCCCAATGCTACTTGCTTGACGGGACGTGACTTATCAGAGTTTGATTTTCTCAGCGCAACCAAGAATGGTTTTGTGCCTGTCTCTTTAAAGCCGACTGAATGCAATCGGCTCCAAGGTATGATATGTTTAAATGGATTCTAGCTCTGAGTGGTTACAAAAACGTCTTGTGAAATATCGGTCCAGCGAGAACGATACGTATGAGTCTATAGGGGAGTTGGATGACATGGATAAACTTGGACAAGGTTTTACGTCGGCCGATCCATTAGAAGAGGTAGATATTGGAGATGATTCAGTCGCTCGACCGACATTTATAAACAAAAATTTGAAAGCCGATTGTAAAGCTAAGTTAATCGAGCTATTGAAAGAATATGTTTGTTGCTTTGCATGGGAATATCATGAGATGCCAGGGTTAAGCCGAGAGCTAGTGGAGCATCGGTTGCCTATAAAGGCCGGTTTTAGACCTCATAAACAGTCGGCCAGAAAATTTAATCCGAAAACATATGACCGGATCAAGGAAGAGATCGGTCGACTGCTTGAAGCTAATTTCATTCGACCTTGCAGGTACGCCGAGTGGATTTCTAACATTGTCCCAGTGGAGAAGAAAGGATCCGGCAAGTTGAGGGTGTGCATTGATTTCAGAGATTTGAATAGGGCTACACCCAAAGATGAGTATCCTATGCCAATAGCCGATATGCTTATTAATGATGCTTCTGGGCATAAGGTTATTAGCTTTCTAGATGGTAATGCCGGATACAATCAAATTTTTATGGCCGAAGAGGACATGTACAAGACTGCTTTTCGATGCCCTGGTTTCGTTGGTTTATTCGAGTGGACAGTGATGACATTTGGATTAAAAAATGCTGGAGCCACATATCAAAGGGCTATGAATTTGATTTTCCATGATTTACTCGGTATCATACTTGAAGTTTATATTGATGATATTGTTGTCAAATCGGATGCTTTTGAATCTCACTTGGCCGATTTGCGTTTAGCTTTTGAAAGAATGAAAAAGTATGGACTGAAGATGAATCCTTTGAAGTGTGCTTTTGGCGTGTCAGCTGGCAAGTTTTTGGGTTTCATTATTCATGAAGATGGCATAGAGATTGATCCCAAAAAGATAGAGGCTATACAGAAAGTGGAGGCTCCAACATGCAAGAGAGATATGCAAAAGTTCCTTGGCAAGGTCAACTATTTGAGAAGGTTCATAGCTAATCTGTCAGGGAAAGTTGATGCATTTACTCCTATCCTTCGGTTAAAGGATGATGCTGATTTCACTTGGGGGGCAAAACATCAAGAAGCATTTGATATGATCAAGAATTATTTGTGCACTCCTCCGGTGATGAGAGCACCCAAGCATAGGGAACCCTTCAGACTTTACATTGCAGCAGAAAGAAGTTATTGGTGCTGTTGTAACTCAAGAGACAGAAGGAAAAGATCATGCCATCACTTATTTGAGCCGCCGCTTATTAGACGCAGAGACAAGGTATACATTTATTGAGAAATTATGTCTATGCTTATATTATGCTTGCACAAAACTGAGACATTATTTAGTGCCGAGTGCTTGTGTAGTAGCTTGTCAAACCGATGTCATTAAATACATGTTGCATAGGCCAATTCTTAGTGGTAGAATTGGCAAGTGGGCTTATGCTTTGATTGAATATGATTTGGCTTATGAATCTCTAAAGTCCATGAAAGGCCAAATTGTTGCTAATTTCATTGTTGAACATCGGATTAATGACAAGCATGATGTTGATATGAACCTTATTTCATTAGTACCATGGATATTATACTTTGATGGGTCAGTTTGTAGCAATGGCCAAGGTGTTGGTATTGTTTATATATCTCCTCATGGTGCTGTTTTTGAAGCCTCATGCCGCTTAGAATATTTTTGCACAAACAATCAAGCCGAATATGAAGCATTGTTATTCGGCCTAGAGATGTTACTTGCTATAGGTGTTACACATATTGAGGCTTATGGTGATTCGTTACTAGTGGTACAGCAAATATCCAAAGTCTTTCAGTGTTTGGACGAATCACTTAATGTTTATCTTGATAAATGTCTAGATATAATCTCTACTTTGGATTGTTTTAGCATTGCACATATATCTAGACATGACAACTGGAAAGCAAATGAGTTGGCACAACAAGCATCTGGATACCATGTTGATCATGGCATGTTTCATATTTCTCAAAATCCGATGTCTTGTCTTACCAGTATAGAAGAGGCCGGACCAGAACCCACTGATTCGGTCATTAACAAAAAATCTAGTGCAGGTGACAATTCCGACTGGAGGAAGCCCATTGTTGCTTACTTCCGTAATCCGAGTGAAAGGGTGGACAGGGCTGTTCGGCGTATGGCTTTTAAATATACTATGAGGGATGATGATATTTATCGCCGAACAGTTGATGATGTTCTTTTAAAGTGCTTGAATGAGGACCAAGCAAGAGTTGCTATGGGAGAGGTACATGAAGGCATTTGTGGTACTCACCAGTCGGCTCCCAAGATGAAATGGTTATTACGACGTGCTGGGTTTTATTGGCCGACCATGATTAATGATTGCTTCAGATATTATAAAGGGTGCGGAGCTTGTCAAAAATTTGGTGATATTCAATTGGCTCCCGCTGCTATGTTGCATCCTATTATCAAGCCGTGGCCTTTCAGAGGATGGGGTTTAGACTTTATTGGGCAAATTCATCCGTCTTCTTCAAAGGGGCATCGGTTCGTATTGGTGGCAACTGATTATTTCACTAAGTGGTCTGAAGCAGTACCTCTCAAGAACATGACCCATACGGAGGTAATTAAATTCATAACCGAGCACATTATTCATAGATTCGGTATTCCTCAAACGTTAACTACAGATCAAGGTTCATCTTTTATGTCACACCAAGTCAGAGAGTTTGCCGAATCTTATAACATAAAGTTGCTCAATTCCTCCCCATATTATGCCCAAGCTAATGGACAAGCTGAGTCTAGCAATAAAATTTTAATCAATCTCATCAAGAAGAAGATTGAGGATAATCCAAGGAGATGGCATGACTTGTTGTCTGAGGCATTATGGGCACATAGGAGAAAGAAGGGCACTCACCGTTGGGCACCTTTCGAGGATAGTGTTCCTGGCCCAGCCGAAGCCCATGCTCTTCATGCTTGCTTTTGGGAGTATATATTGTTAGGTGCCTGAGATGATTAAGCATGGCAAACAGAAAAGAACCTAAAATATCTAAACTTCCTCCAAGTAAATAAAATGCATTTTTCCCACGGGAAAGAATAGCTTTTTCCTCTCAAAAAGGATTGCAAGCAAACACACGCCACCGAGCATGGCAACTGAGGCAGAAGGGCACTCACCATTGGGAGCCTTTTATAGTTGAAGTAGGCCTCACACCAACGGACTCGCTGGTGAAGTTCTCCCCCACGCACACCACATGATGGAAGGATTGAGTCTGTGATTCTGTTGTGTGTGGCTCTGAAGAATGGGTATGTTGACACCTGATTTTGGCACAATGCAGAATGCAATGGAGATGGCCTCAAATGACAAAATATTCTAAATGAGAAATTTAACATTGCCGAGTGGAACAACTTTGATGTTTGGACCATAATCATTCGGCATCATATCAAAGACCAAAACTACACTCAGATTGTCATGTTTAGGTGTTCTGAGTGCTTTTTGGTCAAGTATGCCTCCAGGACAATCTCGGATGAAGGAATGCTCTACATGAATTGTCTTCGTCTCGTCGAATCGGTCGATTTTGATATAAAAATCATCTCAATCCGAGTTCGTATGCAAAAGTTAGAGCTATCTGGATGCAGCCCTGTCAAGAGGCGAAGTATGACGCGGAAGACCAGACATGTCTTGGCAAGTGTCTGATGTAATGCGTGAGTGTTTCAGCCCAGAAGATGGCCTCGAATCGGAAAACGTTCAACACGAAAGTTTTTTGTCTCGTCAAAACGGTCAACTTTGCTTTTGGACACATTTTCATCCGAGGTCGTTTACTGCCTCAAAAACCTTGCCGGGGAAAGCTTGCCGCCGTGAACAATAACCTTGCCGGGGAAAGCTTGCTGCCGTGAACAGTAACCTTGCCGGGGAAAGCTTGCCGCCGTGAACAGTAACCTTGCCGGGGAAAGCTTGCCGCCATGAACAGTAACCTTGCCGGGGAAAGCTTGCCGCCGTGAACAGTAACCTTGCCGGGGAAAGCTTGCCGCCGTGAACAGTAGAAACTGTCGAGGCCAATCCGACCAGATGCTGAAGATGGGCTCAAATACTTATCTAGATGGCTTCGGATGAAGAAGTGTTCAACATAGGAGTTGTTCGTAACGTCGAAACGGTCAACTTTGCTTTTGGAGTCATCATCATCCGACGTAGTATACGACCTGCAGAGACGCTGCAAGAGTCGGACGGTCCAGTCAGCTACATGAACAAGTCCGACTCGAAATTAGAGATGACCCCGTGGAGTATTCAAGACGGCCTTATTTGGAGAAGTGATCAACATACGGATTGTTGGCCTCGTCGAAGCACACATAATTGATATTTGAACCGTCTCCATCGGAAGTCATTTGCAGATTCCACAGCCCACGCAAGGGGCAAGACAGAAGATTGGACCAGATTCGGGCTGAATCCGAGTGGGACCAGAACTAGGATTCTAGGACGTGAATTGATATAATTTTCTTGTAAGGAAAGCCTAGATAAATCCTTTGCTTGTACGGGAAGTCCAGCCGCCACTTATATATGTTGGGGGTGACGGCCGATTGAACAACACACAATCGAACAAATCAATATACTACTTTTTCATCTACGTTTTATCTCTCCACCGTTTTTCTCTCTCGTTCTTCGCTGTTCTTCGTTTGAGAGCTGCGAATCTCGAGGCTCTAGGGGCGAGCGAATCGACCTACTGCAGCCCACAGACGCCGCAATCCCTGACGGGGTCCCTCCCGGGTGCGCAGGGTTTCGGGTCTGCAAAAGCGCCCGCCGACTGTCTTGCGTATCCCGCTGTCGGTCGGGCCTCCTTCGACGTGAGCTGCGGTGCATCACCCCCGGCGTCGAGGGTACACGTGACGTGTTCGTGTGTCAACACACTTTTTGGCGACTCCGCTGGGGATTGAAGATCAATTGTCATCATCCACCATGTCTGATCTTCCCAAGCCATCTGAGGTAGACGCCGATAACATCATTAAGCCTAGTCTTGATGAGATATCGGCCGATCATCGCCAAGTCTATGAGGAGTACAAGAAGGCACGCGAAGAGAAGGATTTGCAGGAGTTCCTTGCAAAATTCAAGAAGGATCGCCAAGGCAACATCACTCCGATTGAAGAAATCAGGTCCCCTCCTCTTCAAGCCGAGCAGGTTAAACCCTTTGTAAGTACTGCCTTTTCTCCTGAGCAGTGGGCTGAGATTGAAAGTCGTAATGCTGATGGTAACAATCTAGTCTATCAAACTTTCATAGAAAATACTAATGCTCAGAAGAATATATCTCAATCGCCTAGTGGTAATGATGGTGTAGCGGCTAGTATGCAAAACCCTAATCTGTCTTTGCCCATCTCATCGGCGCCTCCCATGCCGATGACTTATTATCCTGCCCAAACAAATCAGATTGTAGCTGCACCCATTAATCCTATTATGAGCATGCCAGGTTCGGTGGTAACGCTGAACCAAACCCTACCTATAGCTACATCCACTCGACCATTACCAAATTATGGGTCGACATACATGCCACAGTTTTTACCTGTAGCTAGTAACCCTACTCCTCCTATGCCACTGCCACAAGCTTCATCCTCCACTATGGATGATGGTCTAGCTAATCTTAGGGAGGAGATGGCTAAGATGCTTCGAGAGAATTTTGGAGTTGAGTTACCTCGGAATCGGATTTACCAAAAGCCGTACCCCGAGTACTTTGATGCCATCCAGTGCCCTCCCGAATATAAAATTCCTGATTTTGTTAAATTTAATGGAGAAGGCACAAAAACCACATGGGAGCATGTTAGTCAATATTTAGCACAATTGGGTGAGGCAGGCTCATTGAATGAATTGAAAGTGCGTTTATTTCCTTTATCATTAACTGATACTGCATTTTCATGGTTTTCTTCTTTACCCCATGGTTCCATTCGGGTTTGGTCGCAGCTAGAGCAGAAGTTTCATGATCACTTTTATAGCGGCGACAATGAACTCAAGTTGTCACATCTAACATCGGTTAAACAGAAACATGATGAATCGGTCTCCGATTACGTCAAGAGATTCAGAGAAACAAAAAACCGGTGTTTTAGTTTGGTGATAACCGAGAGGGACTTGGCAGACCTAGTGCTGAGTGGCTTGAGAACTCCCATTAGAGAAAAGCTAGAGGGCTACGAGTTCTTAAATATCAACCAAGTCTTACAAAGGGCTTTGGCTCAGGAAAGCCGAAGCAAAGACCTCAAAGAAGTGCATAGATACAAAGCCGATCGTCCAAAGATGAATATGGTGGAATATGACAGTGATCACTCGGACGATGAGGGTGATGTTTTTGCTACTGAATTTGTTTGGCCATCTAAGGCCAAACCCTTTACTTGCAATGATCTGAAACCGATTCATAAGAATCGTGATGAAGAGATGAAGTTTACTTTTAACATTGCTAAGTGTGATAGAATATTTGATACTTTGCTGCAGGCTAAGATTATTAGAATATCTCATACTTTACCGCCGTTTGAAGAGCTAAAATGGCGTGCTTATTGCAAGTATCATAATTCTTTTTCTCATGCTACTAACGATTGCAATGTTTTTCGACGACAGATACAATCGGCCATTAATGACGGACGATTGAACTTTTCTGAGATGCAAGTTGATAAACAACCATTTCCAATGAATACCATGGATTTGGAGGGGAGGAAGCTACTCATTCGGCCGGAGGTAGCCGAATATGCTAATAAAGCTAATGTCATTGTTGGTGAGCCCAGGAAAGACAAGGAGGACAACAAGGTCTTGGGGAGACAGGTTGTGCTTGATAAACAACTCGATGGCAAGGAAGTGATCAAAATCACCATCAAGAATCCTACACTCGGGGGGCAACCGCAAGTGCAAGAAAATACTCGTGTTAAATTTGTCAAGCCCAAGAGTCCAGAAGTTGGCAAGTGGAAGAAGAATGAAGCTAAAATGCAGCGCAAGCGGATCAAGCCAACTTTTGATATGTTGCTGTCCAAGTATGCTAACCAGTCGGCCAGTTCTAGTTTCAATCGACCGACTCATCTGAAACGACCAAGGTCACCATCAGCTGATATGTTCAGTCGGTATACAAAACCGAGTGGACCAAGGGCGCAGTTTTCAGAAGAGCAGAGGCAATCTGTGTGGGATCGACTTGGTTACTCATATAATGGCCGACTCAACATCAGTGACTATCAATCGGCTGGTCAAAATATGCGACCGAGTGGAAATTATCCGAGTGTAAGGATGCACCCAGGCGGAAGCTATCCGAGTGAAAAAATGTGGCCAAGTAGATTCCATCCGACTGGATTCCATCCGAGTGACATCCATCCGAGCGGATTCCATCAGAGTAAAAAGCTGTGCCCGAGTGGAAATTTCATGCATCTGGAAAGTCGAAAAGAATGGCGTGTTAAGTCGCCAAGTGTTGCAGCAGTTGAGTCGGGAAAAAGCAAGGAGAAAACGGATGCCGACTCACTTATCTTGGGCACCAAAACATTTGCCATACAGCAGCCAATTGTGCATAGCAAACCGACTGAGCCGATACTTTCTATCGCGCCAAAGCACTCGGCTAATGACCATGAAGCAAGCACCAGCCGAGCAAAAACGAGAGATCCTAAATACACTCAGCCAAAGTGGTGTCCTTCAGGGCTAACAAAGACACAGAAGAGGAAACTACAGAGGTTAAGGAGCCAAGAGATGGCAGAACAAGAGGCTGAGAAGCAAAGGGATAAGTTGTTCAATGACACTCGGCCTATGGTACCTACAAAACAAGTGTGGAGGCCCAAACAAATACGAGATACAGTGGCCTCTACGCCTATCACAGCAGCACCTACACTACCAAAAAAGGACGATGCAATCGTTGCATCGTCTACGTTACCTATTCCTTCTTCTTCACTCGGACAAATTTCTGAATCGGTGGATGCACTTGAGGAGGAGGCTGATATGTTGGACTATGAGTCTACGCCGGTTCATGAAGGTATGGATATCAATATGGTGTATTACTTGCCTGCTGAGTTTCGTGATGTAGATGAGGAAGGGGAGGTGGCTCAGCTGGATTTTGGCCCTAAAAACGCGATATTCGAGAAGCCAAAAGAACCAGTAACGCATCTGAAACCATTATATCTCAGAGGTCATATCAATGGGTCGCCGCTCACTCGGATGCTTGTTGATGGTGGTGCTGTGGTAAATCTTATGCCCTATTCGGTCTTCAAGAAATTGGGTTTGCCTGATGAAGAATTGATCAAAACCAATATGGTGCTTAACGGGTTTGAAGGCAAAGAGAAAACTGAAGCCAAAGGTGTGATGTATGTGGAGCTTACAGTCGGAAGCAAAACTTTGGCTACTGCATTCTTTGTCGCTGAGGTACAAGGTAACTACAACGTCATACTAGGCCGTGATTGGGTTCATGCAAACCAGTGCGTGCCATCCACTATGCACCAGATTTTGATTCGGTGGGTTGATGATGAAGTGGAAGTCATTCATGCGGATAACTCGGCCTGTGTCGCTTTGGCCGATGCATCGGTGGATTGGCAACATCCCAATGCTACTTGCTTGACGGGACGTGACTTATCAGAGTTTGATTTTCTCAGCGCAACCAAGAATGGTTTTGTGCCTGTCTCTTTAAAGCCGACTGAATGCAATCGGCTCCAAGGTATGATATGTTTAAATGGATTCTAGCTCTGAGTGGTTACAAAAACGTCTTGTGAAATATCGGTCCAGCGAGAACGATACGTATGAGTCTATAGGGGAGTTGGATGACATGGATAAACTTGGACAAGGTTTTACGTCGGCCGATCCATTAGAAGAGGTAGATATTGGAGATGATTCAGTCGCTCGACCGACATTTATAAACAAAAATTTGAAAGCCGATTGTAAAGCTAAGTTAATCGAGCTATTGAAAGAATATGTTTGTTGCTTTGCATGGGAATATCATGAGATGCCAGGGTTAAGCCGAGAGCTAGTGGAGCATCGGTTGCCTATAAAGGCCGGTTTTAGACCTCATAAACAGTCGGCCAGAAAATTTAATCCGAAAACATATGACCGGATCAAGGAAGAGATCGGTCGACTGCTTGAAGCTAATTTCATTCGACCTTGCAGGTACGCCGAGTGGATTTCTAACATTGTCCCAGTGGAGAAGAAAGGATCCGGCAAGTTGAGGGTGTGCATTGATTTCAGAGATTTGAATAGGGCTACACCCAAAGATGAGTATCCTATGCCAATAGCCGATATGCTTATTAATGATGCTTCTGGGCATAAGGTTATTAGCTTTCTAGATGGTAATGCCGGATACAATCAAATTTTTATGGCCGAAGAGGACATGTACAAGACTGCTTTTCGATGCCCTGGTTTCGTTGGTTTATTCGAGTGGACAGTGATGACATTTGGATTAAAAAATGCTGGAGCCACATATCAAAGGGCTATGAATTTGATTTTCCATGATTTACTCGGTATCATACTTGAAGTTTATATTGATGATATTGTTGTCAAATCGGATGCTTTTGAATCTCACTTGGCCGATTTGCGTTTAGCTTTTGAAAGAATGAAAAAGTATGGACTGAAGATGAATCCTTTGAAGTGTGCTTTTGGCGTGTCAGCTGGCAAGTTTTTGGGTTTCATTATTCATGAAGATGGCATAGAGATTGATCCCAAAAAGATAGAGGCTATACAGAAAGTGGAGGCTCCAACATGCAAGAGAGATATGCAAAAGTTCCTTGGCAAGGTCAACTATTTGAGAAGGTTCATAGCTAATCTGTCAGGGAAAGTTGATGCATTTACTCCTATCCTTCGGTTAAAGGATGATGCTGATTTCACTTGGGGGGCAAAACATCAAGAAGCATTTGATATGATCAAGAATTATTTGTGCACTCCTCCGGTGATGAGAGCACCCAAGCATAGGGAACCCTTCAGACTTTACATTGCAGCAGAAAGAAGTTATTGGTGCTGTTGTAACTCAAGAGACAGAAGGAAAAGATCATGCCATCACTTATTTGAGCCGCCGCTTATTAGACGCAGAGACAAGGTATACATTTATTGAGAAATTATGTCTATGCTTATATTATGCTTGCACAAAACTGAGACATTATTTAGTGCCGAGTGCTTGTGTAGTAGCTTGTCAAACCGATGTCATTAAATACATGTTGCATAGGCCAATTCTTAGTGGTAGAATTGGCAAGTGGGCTTATGCTTTGATTGAATATGATTTGGCTTATGAATCTCTAAAGTCCATGAAAGGCCAAATTGTTGCTAATTTCATTGTTGAACATCGGATTAATGACAAGCATGATGTTGATATGAACCTTATTTCATTAGTACCATGGATATTATACTTTGATGGGTCAGTTTGTAGCAATGGCCAAGGTGTTGGTATTGTTTATATATCTCCTCATGGTGCTGTTTTTGAAGCCTCATGCCGCTTAGAATATTTTTGCACAAACAATCAAGCCGAATATGAAGCATTGTTATTCGGCCTAGAGATGTTACTTGCTATAGGTGTTACACATATTGAGGCTTATGGTGATTCGTTACTAGTGGTACAGCAAATATCCAAAGTCTTTCAGTGTTTGGACGAATCACTTAATGTTTATCTTGATAAATGTCTAGATATAATCTCTACTTTGGATTGTTTTAGCATTGCACATATATCTAGACATGACAACTGGAAAGCAAATGAGTTGGCACAACAAGCATCTGGATACCATGTTGATCATGGCATGTTTCATATTTCTCAAAATCCGATGTCTTGTCTTACCAGTATAGAAGAGGCCGGACCAGAACCCACTGATTCGGTCATTAACAAAAAATCTAGTGCAGGTGACAATTCCGACTGGAGGAAGCCCATTGTTGCTTACTTGCGTAATCCGAGTGAAAGGGTGGACAGGGCTGTTCGGCGTATGGCTTTTAAATATACTATGAGGGATGATGATATTTATCGCCGAACAGTTGATGATGTTCTTTTAAAGTGCTTGAATGAGGACCAAGCAAGAGTTGCTATGGGAGAGGTACATGAAGGCATTTGTGGTACTCACCAGTCGGCTCCCAAGATGAAATGGTTATTACGACGTGCTGGGTTTTATTGGCCGACCATGATTAATGATTGCTTCAGATATTATAAAGGGTGCGGAGCTTGTCAAAAATTTGGTGATATTCAATTGGCTCCCGCTGCTATGTTGCATCCTATTATCAAGCCGTGGCCTTTCAGAGGATGGGGTTTAGACTTTATTGGGCAAATTCATCCGTCTTCTTCAAAGGGGCATCGGTTCGTATTGGTGGCAACTGATTATTTCACTAAGTGGTCTGAAGCAGTACCTCTCAAGAACATGACCCATACGGAGGTAATTAAATTCATAACCGAGCACATTATTCATAGATTCGGTATTCCTCAAACGTTAACTACAGATCAAGGTTCATCTTTTATGTCACACCAAGTCAGAGAGTTTGCCGAATCTTATAACATAAAGTTGCTCAATTCCTCCCCATATTATGCCCAAGCTAATGGACAAGCTGAGTCTAGCAATAAAATTTTAATCAATCTCATCAAGAAGAAGATTGAGGATAATCCAAGGAGATGGCATGACTTGTTGTCTGAGGCATTATGGGCACATAGGAGAAAGAAGGGCACTCACCGTTGGGCACCTTTCGAGGATAGTGTTCCTGGCCCAGCCGAAGCCCATGCTCTTCATGCTTGCTTTTGGGAGTATATATTGTTAGGTGCCTGAGATGATTAAGCATGGCAAACAGAAAAGAACCTAAAATATCTAAACTTCCTCCAAGTAAATAAAATGCATTTTTCCCACGGGAAAGAATAGCTTTTTCCTCTCAAAAAGGATTGCAAGCAAACACACGCCACCGAGCATGGCAACTGAGGCAGAAGGGCACTCACCATTGGGAGCCTTTTATAGTTGAAGTAGGCCTCACACCAACGGACTCGCTGGTGAAGTTCTCCCCCACGCACACCACATGATGGAAGGATTGAGTCTGTGATTCTGTTGTGTGTGGCTCTGAAGAATGGGTATGTTGACACCTGATTTTGGCACAATGCAGAATGCAATGGAGATGGCCTCAAATGACAAAATATTCTAAATGAGAAATTTAACATTGCCGAGTGGAACAACTTTGATGTTTGGACCATAATCATTCGGCATCATATCAAAGACCAAAACTACACTCAGATTGTCATGTTTAGGTGTTCTGAGTGCTTTTTGGTCAAGTACGCCTCCAGGACAATCTCGGATGAAGGAATGCTCTACATGAATTGTCTTCGTCTCGTCGAATCGGTCGATTTTGATATAAAAATCATCTCAATCCGAGTTCGTATGCAAAAGTTAGAGCTATCTGGATGCAGCCCTGTCAAGAGGCGAAGTATGACGCGGAAGACCAGACATGTCTTGGCAAGTGTCTGATGTAATGCGTGAGTGTTTCAGCCCAGAAGATGGCCTCGAATCGGAAAACGTTCAACATGAAAGTTTTTCGTCTCGTCAAAACGGTCAACTTTGCTTTTGGACACATTTTCATCCGAGGTCGTTTACTGCCTCAAAAACCTTGCCGGGGAAAGCTTGCCGCCGTGAACAATAACCTTGCCGGGGAAAGCTTGCTGCCGTGAACAGTAACCTTGCCGGGGAAAGCTTGCCGCCGTGAACAGTAACCTTGCCGGGGAAAGCTTGCCGCCGTGAACAGTAACCTTGCCGGGGAAAGCTTGCCGCCGTGAACAGTAACCTTGCCGGGGAAAGCTTGCCGCCGTGAACAGTAGAAACTGTCGAGGCCAATCTGACCAGATGCTGAAGATGGGCTCAAATACTTATCTAGATGGCTTCGGATGAAGAAGTGTTCAACATAGGAGTTGTTCGTAACGTCGAAACGGTCAACTTTGCTTTTGGAGTCATCATCATCCGACGTAGTATACGACCTGCAGAGACGCTGCAAGAGTCGGACGGTCCAGTCAGCTACATGAACAAGTCCGACTCGAAATTAGAGATGACCCCGTGGAGTATTCAAGACGGCCTTATTTGGAGAAGTGATCAACATACGGATTGTTGGCCTCGTCGAAGCACACATAATTGATATTTGAACCGTCTCCATCGGAAGTCATTTGCAGATTCCACAGCCCACGCAAGGGGCAAGACAGAAGATTGGACCAGATTCGGGCTGAATCCGAGTGGGACCAGAACTAGGATTCTAGGACGTGAATTGATATAATTTTCTTGTAAGGAAAGCCTAGATAAATCCTTTGCTTGTACGGGAAGTCCAGCCGCCACTTATATATGTTGGGGGTGACGGCCGATTGAACAACACACAATCGAACAAATCAATATACTACTTTTTCATCTACGTTTTATCTCTCCACCGTTTTTCTCTCTCGTTCTTCGCTGTTCTTCGTTTGAGAGCTGCGAATCTCGAGGCTCTAGGGGCGAGCGAATCGACCTACTGCAGCCCACAGACGCCGCAATCCCTGACGGGGTCCCTCCCGGGTGCGCAGGGTTTCGGGTCTGCAAAAGCGCCCGCCGACTGTCTTGCGTATCGCGCTGTCGGTCGGGCCTCCTTCGACGTGAGCTGCGGTGCATCACCCCCGGCGTCGAGGGTACACGTGACGTGTTCGTGTGTCAACACACTTTTTGGCGACTCCGCTGGGGATTGAAGATCAATTGTCATCATCCACCATGTCTGATCTTCCCAAGCCATCTGAGGTAGACGCCGATAACATCATTAAGCCTAGTCTTGATGAGATATCGGCCGATCATCGCCAAGTCTATGAGGAGTACAAGAAGGCACGCGAAGAGAAGGATTTGCAGGAGTTCCTTGCAAAATTCAAGAAGGATCGCCAAGGCAACATCACTCCGATTGAAGAAATCAGGTTCCCTCCTCTTCAAGCCGAGCAGGTTAAACCCTTTGTAAGTACTGCCTTTTCTCCTGAGCAGTGGGCTGAGATTGAAAGTCGTAATGCTGATGGTAACAATCTAGTCTATCAAACTTTCATAGAAAATACTAATGCTCAGAAGAATATATCTCAATCGCCTAGTGGTAATGATGGTGTAGCGGCTAGTATGCAAAACCCTAATCTGTCTTTGCCCATCTCATCGGCGCCTCCCATGCCGATGACTTATTATCCTGCCCAAACAAATCAGATTGTAGCTGCACCCATTAATCCTATTATGAGCATGCCAGGTTCGGTGGTAACGCTGAACCAAACCCTACCTATAGCTACATCCACTCGACCATTACCAAATTATGGGTCGACATACATGCCACAGTTTTTACCTGTAGCTAGTAACCCTACTCCTCCTATGCCACTGCCACAAGCTTCATCCTCCACTATGGATGATGGTCTAGCTAATCTTAGGGAGGAGATGGCTAAGATGCTTCGAGAGAATTTTGGAGTTGAGTTACCTCGGAATCGGATTTACCAAAAGCCGTACCCCGAGTACTTTGATGCCATCCAGTGCCCTCCCGAATATAAAATTCCTGATTTTGTTAAATTTAATGGAGAAGGCACAAAAACCACATGGGAGCATGTTAGTCAATATTTAGCACAATTGGGTGAGGCAGGCTCATTGAATGAATTGAAAGTGCGTTTATTTCCTTTATCATTAACTGATACTGCATTTTCATGGTTTTCTTCTTTACCCCATGGTTCCATTCGGGTTTGGTCGCAGCTAGAGCAGAAGTTTCATGATCACTTTTATAGCGGCGACAATGAACTCAAGTTGTCACATCTAACATCGGTTAAACAGAAACATGATGAATCGGTCTCCGATTACGTCAAGAGATTCAGAGAAACAAAAAACCGGTGTTTTAGTTTGGTGATAACCGAGAGGGACTTGGCAGACCTAGTGCTGAGTGGCTTGAGAACTCCCATTAGAGAAAAGCTAGAGGGCTACGAGTTCTTAAATATCAACCAAGTCTTACAAAGGGCTTTGGCTCAGGAAAGCCGAAGCAAAGACCTCAAAGAAGTGCATAGATACAAAGCCGATCGTCCAAAGATGAATATGGTGGAATATGACAGTGATCACTCGGACGATGAGGGTGATGTTTTTGCTACTGAATTTGTTTGGCCATCTAAGGCCAAACCCTTTACTTGCAATGATCTGAAACCGATTCATAAGAATCGTGATGAAGAGATGAAGTTTACTTTTAACATTGCTAAGTGTGATAGAATATTTGATACTTTGCTGCAGGCTAAGATTATTAGAATATCTCATACTTTACCGCCGTTTGAAGAGCTAAAATGGCGTGCTTATTGCAAGTATCATAATTCTTTTTCTCATGCTACTAACGATTGCAATGTTTTTCGACGACAGATACAATCGGCCATTAATGACGGACGATTGAACTTTTCTGAGATGCAAGTTGATAAACAACCGTTTCCAATGAATACCATGGATTTGGAGGGGAGGAAGCTACTCATTCGGCCGGAGGTAGCCGAATATGCTAATAAAGCTAATGTCATTGTTGGTGAGCCCAGGAAAGACAAGGAGGACAACAAGGTCTTGGGGAGACAGGTTGTGCTTGATAAACAACTCGATGGCAAGGAAGTGATCAAAATCACCATCAAGAATCCTACACTCGGGGGGCAACCGCAAGTGCAAGAAAATACTCGTGTTAAATTTGTCAAGCCCAAGAGTCCAGAAGTTGGCAAGTGGAAGAAGAATGAAGCTAAAATGCAGCGCAAGCGGATCAAGCCAACTTTTGATATGTTGTTGTCCAAGTATGCTAACCAGTCGGCCAGTTCTAGTTTCAATCGACCGACTCATCTGAAACGACCAAGGTCACCATCAGCTGATATGTTCAGTCGGTATACAAAACCGAGTGGACCAAGGGCGCAGTTTTCAGAAGAGCAGAGGCAATCTGTGTGGGATCGACTTGGTTACTCATATAATGGCCGACTCAACATCAGTGACTATCAATCGGCTGGTCAAAATATGCGACCGAGTGGAAATTATCCGAGTGTAAGGATGCACCCAGGCGGAAGCTATCCGAGTGAAAAAATGTGGCCAAGTAGATTCCATCCGACTGGATTCCATCCGAGTGACATCCATCCGAGCGGATTCCATCAGAGTAAAAAGCTGTGCCCGAGTGGAAATTTCATGCATCTGGAAAGTCGAAAAGAATGGCGTGTTAAGTCGCCAAGTGTTGCAGCAGTTGAGTCGGGAAAAAGCAAGGAGAAAACGGATGCCGACTCACTTATCTTGGGCACCAAAACATTTGCCATACAGCAGCCAATTGTGCATAGCAAACCGACTGAGCCGATACTTTCTATCGCGCCAAAGCACTCGGCTAATGACCATGAAGCAAGCACCAGCCGAGCAAAAACGAGAGATCCTAAATACACTCAGCCAAAGTGGTGTCCTTCAGGGCTAACAAAGACACAGAAGAGGAAACTACAGAGGTTAAGGAGCCAAGAGATGGCAGAACAAGAGGCTGAGAAGCAAAGGGATAAGTTGTTCAATGACACTCGGCCTATGGTACCTACAAAACAAGTGTGGAGGCCCAAACAAATACGAGATACAGTGGCCTCTACGCCTATCACAGCAGCACCTACACTACCAAAAAAGGACGACGCAATCGTTGCATCGTCTACGTTACCTATTCCTTCTTCTTCACTCGGACAAATTTCTGAATCGGTGGATGCACTTGAGGAGGAGGCTGATATGTTGGACTATGAGTCTACGCCGGTTCATGAAGGTATGGATATCAATATGGTGTATTACTTGCCTGCTGAGTTTCGTGATGTAGATGAGGAAGGGGAGGTGGCTCAGCTGGATTTTGGCCCTAAAAACGCGATATTCGAGAAGCCAAAAGAACCAGTAACGCATCTGAAACCATTATATCTCAGAGGTCATATCAATGGGTCGCCGCTCACTCGGATGCTTGTTGATGGTGGTGCTGTGGTAAATCTTATGCCCTATTCGGTCTTCAAGAAATTGGGTTTGCCTGATGAAGAATTGATCAAAACCAATATGGTGCTTAACGGGTTTGAAGGCAAAGAGAAAACTGAAGCCAAAGGTGTGATGTATGTGGAGCTTACAGTCGGAAGCAAAACTTTGGCTACTGCATTCTTTGTCGCTGAGGTACAAGGTAACTACAACGTCATACTAGGCCGTGATTGGGTTCATGCAAACCAGTGCGTGCCATCCACTATGCACCAGATTTTGATTCGGTGGGTTGATGATGAAGTGGAAGTCATTCATGCGGATAACTCGGCCTGTGTCGCTTTGGCCGATGCATCGGTGGATTGGCAACATCCCAATGCTACTTGCTTGACGGGACGTGACTTATCAGAGTTTGATTTTCTCAGCGCAACCAAGAATGGTTTTGTGCCTGTCTCTTTAAAGCCGACTGAATGCAATCGGCTCCAAGGTATGATATGTTTAAATGGATTCTAGCTCTGAGTGGTTACAAAAACGTCTTGTGAAATATCGGTCCAGCGAGAACGATACGTATGAGTCTATAGGGGAGTTGGATGACATGGATAAACTTGGACAAGGTTTTACGTCGGCCGATCCATTAGAAGAGGTAGATATTGGAGATGATTCAGTCGCTCGACCGACATTTATAAACAAAAATTTGAAAGCCGATTGTAAAGCTAAGTTAATCGAGCTATTGAAAGAATATGTTTGTTGCTTTGCATGGGAATATCATGAGATGCCAGGGTTAAGCCGAGAGCTAGTGGAGCATCGGTTGCCTATAAAGGCCGGTTTTAGACCTCATAAACAGTCGGCCAGAAAATTTAATCCGAAAACATATGACCGGATCAAGGAAGAGATCGGTCGACTGCTTGAAGCTAATTTCATTCGACCTTGCAGGTACGCCGAGTGGATTTCTAACATTGTCCCAGTGGAGAAGAAAGGATCCGGCAAGTTGAGGGTGTGCATTGATTTCAGAGATTTGAATAGGGCTACACCCAAAGATGAGTATCCTATGCCAATAGCCGATATGCTTATTAATGATGCTTCTGGGCATAAGGTTATTAGCTTTCTAGATGGTAATGCCGGATACAATCAAATTTTTATGGCCGAAGAGGACATGTACAAGACTGCTTTTCGATGCCCTGGTTTCGTTGGTTTATTCGAGTGGACAGTGATGACATTTGGATTAAAAAATGCTGGAGCCACATATCAAAGGGCTATGAATTTGATTTTCCATGATTTACTCGGTATCATACTTGAAGTTTATATTGATGATATTGTTGTCAAATCGGATGCTTTTGAATCTCACTTGGCCGATTTGCGTTTAGCTTTTGAAAGAATGAAAAAGTATGGACTGAAGATGAATCCTTTGAAGTGTGCTTTTGGCGTGTCAGCTGGCAAGTTTTTGGGTTTCATTATTCATGAAGATGGCATAGAGATTGATCCCAAAAAGATAGAGGCTATACAGAAAGTGGAGGCTCCAACATGCAAGAGAGATATGCAAAAGTTCCTTGGCAAGGTCAACTATTTGAGAAGGTTCATAGCTAATCTGTCAGGGAAAGTTGATGCATTTACTCCTATCCTTCGGTTAAAGGATGATGCTGATTTCACTTGGGGGGCAAAACATCAAGAAGCATTTGATATGATCAAGAATTATTTGTGCACTCCTCCGGTGATGAGAGCACCCAAGCATAGGGAACCCTTCAGACTTTACATTGCAGCAGAAAGAAGTTATTGGTGCTGTTGTAACTCAAGAGACAGAAGGAAAAGATCATGCCATCACTTATTTGAGCCGCCGCTTATTAGACGCAGAGACAAGGTATACATTTATTGAGAAATTATGTCTATGCTTATATTATGCTTGCACAAAACTGAGACATTATTTAGTGCCGAGTGCTTGTGTAGTAGCTTGTCAAACCGATGTCATTAAATACATGTTGCATAGGCCAATTCTTAGTGGTAGAATTGGCAAGTGGGCTTATGCTTTGATTGAATATGATTTGGCTTATGAATCTCTAAAGTCCATGAAAGGCCAAATTGTTGCTAATTTCATTGTTGAACATCGGATTAATGACAAGCATGATGTTGATATGAACCTTATTTCATTAGTACCATGGATATTATACTTTGATGGGTCAGTTTGTAGCAATGGCCAAGGTGTTGGTATTGTTTATATATCTCCTCATGGTGCTGTTTTTGAAGCCTCATGCCGCTTAGAATATTTTTGCACAAACAATCAAGCCGAATATGAAGCATTGTTATTCGGCCTAGAGATGTTACTTGCTATAGGTGTTACACATATTGAGGCTTATGGTGATTCGTTACTAGTGGTACAGCAAATATCCAAAGTCTTTCAGTGTTTGGACGAATCACTTAATGTTTATCTTGATAAATGTCTAGATATAATCTCTACTTTGGATTGTTTTAGCATTGCACATATATCTAGACATGACAACTGGAAAGCAAATGAGTTGGCACAACAAGCATCTGGATACCATGTTGATCATGGCATGTTTCATATTTCTCAAAATCCGATGTCTTGTCTTACCAGTATAGAAGAGGCCGGACCAGAACCCACTGATTCGGTCATTAACAAAAAATCTAGTGCAGGTGACAATTCCGACTGGAGGAAGCCCATTGTTGCTTACTTGCGTAATCCGAGTGAAAGGGTGGACAGGGCTGTTCGGCGTATGGCTTTTAAATATACTATGAGGGATGATGATATTTATCGCCGAACAGTTGATGATGTTCTTTTAAAGTGCTTGAATGAGGACCAAGCAAGAGTTGCTATGGGAGAGGTACATGAAGGCATTTGTGGTACTCACCAGTCGGCTCCCAAGATGAAATGGTTATTACGACGTGCTGGGTTTTATTGACCGACCATGATTAATGATTGCTTCATATATTATAAAGGGTGCGGAGCTTGTCAAAAATTTGGTGATATTCAATTGGCTCCCGCTGCTATGTTGCATCCTATTATCAAGCCGTGGCCTTTCAGAGGATGGGGTTTAGACTTTATTGGGCAAATTCATCCGTCTTCTTCAAAGGGGCATCGGTTCGTATTGGTGGCAACTGATTATTTCACTAAGTGGTCTGAAGCAGTACCTCTCAAGAACATGACCCATACAGAGGTAATTAAATTCATAACCGAGCACATTATTCATAGATTCGGTATTCCTCAAACGTTAACTACAGATCAAGGTTCATCTTTTATGTCACACCAAGTCAGAGAGTTTGCCGAATCTTATAACATAAAGTTGCTCAATTCCTCCCCATATTATGCCCAAGCTAATGGACAAGCTGAGTCTAGCAATAAAATTTTAATCAAGCTCATCAAGAAGAAGATTGAGGATAATCCAAGGAGATGGCATGACTTGTTGTCTGAGGCATTATGGGCACATAGGATCTCAAGGCATGGTGCTACGAAGGTGACTCCATATGAGCTAGTATATGGTCAAGAGGCTGTTTTACCAGTGGAAGTAAATTTGAATGCTTTAAGAATAGCCAAACAAAATGATTTATCGGCAATAGACTTCTACAACTTGATGATGGACAACATTGATGAGGTTGCTGATAAACGTTTGGCTGCTTTGAATGCCATAGAGAGAGATAAGTTGAGGGTGGCAAGGGCTTACAATAAGAAAGTCAAGTTGAAGAATTTTCAAGTTGGTGATCTCGTCTGGAAAGTGATTCTACCGATTGGTTCAAGAGATAGAAAATTTGGGAAGTGGTCTCCAAGTTGGGAAGGTCCTTTTAGGATTACAAGAGTTGTTCCCGGAAATTCATATTTGGTGGAATCAATACAGGGGGCATTGTTACCTCGAGCTCTCAATGGCAAATATTTGAAGAAGTACCACCCAAGTGTGTGGCGGGAAGCCTAAGTAGGCAACGGCCGATATACGATTATCGCCCTTAGCACAAACATGGCCGATAAATAATTATCGCCCTGAGAAAAATAAATGGCCGATGGAGTGTTGGCATCGTCCTTAGAACGAACACCATGCATATTATTTTTCGGCATGCAAGCTTTGCCGAAAAACAGGGGGGCCTGTGTTGACACCTGATTTTGGCACAATGCAGAATGCAATGGAGATGGCCTCAAATGACAAAATATTCTAAATGAGAAATTTCACATTGCCGAGTGGAACAACTTTGATGTTTGGACCATAATCATTCGGCATCATATCAAAGACCAAAACTACACTCAGATTGTCATGTTTAGGTGTTCTGAGTGCTTTTTGGTCAAGTACGCCTCCAGGAAAATCTCGGATGATGGAATGCTCTACATTAATTGTCTTCGTCTCGTCGAATCGGTCGATTTTGATATAAAAATCATCTCAATCCGAGTTCGTATGCAAAAGTTAGAGCTATCTGGATGCAGCCCTGTCAAGAGGCGAAGTATGACGCGGAAGACCAGACATGTCTTGGCAAGTGTCTGATGTAATGCGTGAGTGTTTTGGCCCAGAAGATGGCCTCGAATCGGAAAACGTTCAACAAGAAAGTTTTTCGTCTCGTCAAAACGGTCAACTTTGCTTTTGGACACATTTTCATCCGAGGTCGTTTACTGCCTCAAAAACCTTGCAGGGGAAAACTTGCCGCCGTGAACAGTAACCTTGCCGGGGAAAGCTTGCCGCCGTGAACAGTAACCTTGCCGGGGAAAGCTTGCCGCCGTGAACAGTAACCTTGCCGGGGAAAGCTTGCCGCCGTGAACAGTAACCTTGCCGGGAAAGCTTGCTGCCGTGAACAGTAGAAACTGTCGAGGCCAATCCGACCAGATGCTGAAGATGGGCTCAAATACTTATCTAAATAGCTTCGGATGAAGAAGTGTTCAACATAGGAGTTGTTCGTAACGTCGAAACAGTCAACTTTGCTTTTGGAGTCATCATCATCCGACGTAGTATACGACCTGCAGAGACGCTGCAAGAGTCGGACGGTCCAGTCAGCTACATGAACGAGTCCGACTCGAAATTAGAGATGACCCCGTGGAGTATTCAAGACGGCCTTATTTGGAGAAGTGATCAACATACGGATTGTTGGCCTCGTCGAAGCACACATAATTGATATTTGAACCGTCTCCATCGGAAGTCATATGCAGATTCCACAGCCCACGCAAGGGGCAAGACAGAAGATTGGACCAGATTCGGACTGAATCCGAGTGGGACCAGAACTAGGATTCTAGGACGTGAATTGATGTAATTTTCTTGTAAGGAAAGCCTAGATAAATCCTTTGCTTGTACGGAAAGTCCAGCCGCCTCTTATATATGTTGGGGGTGACGGCCGATTGAACAACACACAATCGAACAAATCAATATACTACTTTTTCATCTATGTTTTATCTCTCCACCGTTTTTCTCTCTCGTTCTTCGCTGTTCTTCGTTTGAGAGCTGCGAATCTCGAGGCTCTAGGGGCGAGCGAATCGACCTAGGGCAGCCCATAGCTGCCGCAATCCCTGACGGGGTCCCTCCCGGGTGCGCGGGGTTTCGGGTCTGCAAAAGCGCCCGCCGACTGTCTTGCGTATCGCGTTGTCGGTCGGGCCTTCTTCGACGTGAGCTGCGGTGCATCACCCCCGGCGTCGAGGGTACACATGACGTGTTCGTGTGTCAACAGGGTACAATGTTGTCAGAGCAATGATTGACTAATGCGAAGCGATAATAACCGAAGCCAACTTAATAAAAACCTCAATCGCTTCAGCGGATCAAAAACGGTCACGTTGATTAGGCCCATGTACAGAAAAGCATCGTATTCTAGAAGAAGTAATAGGAAGGACAAAGATGTCATTCCTCTCGTGATACCTCACTACATGCTCACAACAACAACAACTACAGCTCTGAAATAATGCACAAGTAGTATATATACAGCAAATCACGGTCACTTTGACTTCCTGAATTGTTTTAAAACTCCTAATTAACCTACTGAAAATACATACCCCTTGAAAAAAATAACAAGGTGATTTCACTACACTCATTTCAATTTCCAAACTGACATTGGAAGGTGATGTACAACAAATCATACATACATTTCAATTCCCAAATTGTTCATTTCCTTTCGTTCCACATGCTTGTGGCAACAGAAGCTACAACAATGTGTAGGCATACTGGACAAGATCACATTGAGTCACTTTGCCTTTGCTAAAGTCTTAATTAACCTACTGATTGCACAAAAAATAAACATGATGTTAATGCTCTTGCTATATAACTGATCCGACAACACAACAATAGTCTCTAGATCAAGGAACGCAAGAGAAACGCCCAGTCATAGACACAAAAAGCACCTACTACAAATCAACCTGTGGTATACCCTCAGAAAAGAAATGCATTTTTCCTCTCAGAAAAGATTGCAAGATAACACAGGCCACCGAGCATGGCAAGTGAGGCTGAAGGGCACGAACCGTTGGCAGCCTTTTGCAGTTGAAGTAGGCCTCCGTGTCTTGGTCGCCAAAGGAACACCCGGCAACAACACTGCTCGGCAGCCCAGCCAATGTGGTTCTGTACTGCTTGTAGAGGAGGAGGATGCAGCGCTTCACTATTGTTGAAGCCGAGCATCTCAGCCATATAATCTGAGACATACACAATCAAACAACAAGACGAGCACGTCAGGACCAACTAGGCATTCATCTCTCCCTACAAACTGACAGATATTAGTATAGATATTAAGTAGAACGAGCAGAGCTTGGTTCATGTATGTACCTTGGAATTAGATGTTCTTCAAGATGTCAAGGTCAATGTCGGAGACTGAAGGCCACCAGATAGAGCGTGTCATCAAGATCTGGAGGAACAAAAGGGTCCATCAAGAAGAGATATTGCGGTTTCTAGCTTACAACAAAACCAGGGTCCATTAAACAACATATTATGTGAAGCAACATGATTGAATCCTAAAGAAATAGGAGAAATTATGTTGAGAAGACCAAGAGTCCAGAATTATTCCTTTCCTTCCTATTTCTTAATTATTCCGACGTCACACGCACATAGAAAACACACCAACGCAGGCACACTGGTTGTGATTACATGCTCATGTTGCACAAGAATATATAGTCAGTCAACATGAAGGAAACGCTTCCTTGGAGGCCAGCCAGCCAGAGATTTACGTGAGAAAATATTTGTTGTTGACGTGGATTTCTTTCTTAATGCAAAAAAAAACTACACAACACGCGGCACATAGTGGTCCCAGAAGACACCCCTGGCAACAACACTACTCAACCGCGGCCTTGTCAACCGGTTGCGACTGGGGTCTATATAAAAATAAATGAAGATATGAAGTTAAATTTATATAGCCTCATTCTCCCAGAATTTGAAAAACAGATCTGGTTGGGATACAAACAACACGGAATAGCTTCCGCTCATAGCAGATTTAATTTTACACATACTCGGTGATTTCACTCTAAGGTTTTCTTAACATACTATATCACTGGAAACACACAACTAAAACAAATAATAGAGTTTTAGTATCCGGTGAAATGCATCTTTTTCCTCTCATAAAAGATTGCAAACACATACCACCGAGCGCGGCAAGTGAGACAGAAGGGCACTCACCGTTGGGTGCCTTTTGCAGTTGAAGTATGCCTCACACATAGGGACTCGCTGGTGAAGTTCTCCCCCGCCCACACCATACGGCGGTCTCTAGAGTATATGACTCGACATTCGTCTAGCGATTATAGTAAAATACCTGAAAAAAGTGGTAAACATCTTCATCAACTGATCCATAAATCACAGGTCACACTACATGAGAATTGCCTAAAAATATATTTAACAAACCAACACAATATATATACAACAAATCAGTGACTTTGACTTCTTGTAGTATTAGAATTCTTAAATTAACCTACTGAAAATAGATACCATTGCAAAGACATAACAAGGTGATTTCTGTGGACTCGATTTCAATTACCAAACTGAGCTTGGAAGGTGATGGAGATATATAAGACATCATTCATTTTAATTCCCAATTTGTTCCTTCCATTCCATTCAACATGCTTGTGTCAATAGAAGCTACAGCGATGTGCAGGCATAAAGGACAAGATCACAGTCAGCCACTTTGCCTTTGCTAGCCTTAACCTACTGATTGCACAGAAACTAAACACGCTGTCGATGCTCTTGCTATATACCGGATCCAGCAAACACTGCAATAGTTACTAGATAAAGGAACACAAGAGAAACTTCATGTCACACCCAAACAAAGTGAAAAACACCTACTACAGACACAAAACACATGTCACGTTACATAAAGAATACAGAATGAATTGCAATGCTCTGAAGCAAGCCAGCCAATTATTTTGCAAGACACTCTAAAGGGACAATGTTAGCAACAGCATCTGCGGTCCTACAATGATGCATGAGTAGTATATATACAATAGATCATGGTCACTTTGACTTCTCGCCTTGTTAACCTAGTGAAAATAGATACCCAAATTGTTCATTTCCTTTTATTCCACATGTTTGTGGAAATAGAAGCTACGACAATGTGCAGGCATACTGGACAAGCTCACATTCAGTCACTTTGCCCTTTGCTAAAGTCTTAATTAACCTCCTGATAGCACAGAAAATAGACACCCTGTCAATGCTCTTGCTATATAACTTATCCAGCAACACGCCAATGGTCGCTAGATCAAAGAACACAAGAGAAACGCCAAGTCACAGCCAACAAAAGCACCTACTATATATCAACCTGTGGTATACCCTCATCCCTTGAGATGCATTTTCCCTCTCAAAATAGAAATGCATTTTTCCTCTCAAGAAAAAAATACATTTTTCCTCTCAGAAAAGATTGCAAGTACCCCCCCCCCCCCCCCCCCCCCCGCGCGCGCACACCACACAACGGTCTCTAGAGTATATGATTTGACAATCGTCTAGCAATTACAGTAAATACCTGAGAAAAATACCAAATATCTTCATCGGCTGATCCATAAAGTAAAAATAGAATTCAGCTTCACAAGTAGTGAACAGAGTAGAATATTTTGTAACTAAAGGCATGAATGAATGAAATAGGCTACAACCATAAATATGGGTACTGTTCAGACTACAAGCTTAAAATGTCTCACTGTCTTAGGTGCAGAAAACCTAGGAACCAGTGGCTTATTGCCAATCTTGTCAATCATCAGCTGTTGACTTTTGCAGTTGTTAAGCAAAATTGTATTTTTATTGATATTATTACTCATCGACGTAAAAAGAATGATATGTATAGGTAATGAACAGTACAGTGGATAGTTACTCATTTTGTACCATTAAGAAAACCACAAGACAAAATTGTTTCATTAAACAAACTCTGTCACTTGTGTTAGGATGCACAATGGGGCTAAGGTGTCGGGTGTTACGCAAAGACCTGTACTTTGCTCAAAGCCACAAGATTGCTGAATTTGGTGTGAAATTGATTTTTGAATACACAGTTTATTGACAGACTTGCTGCCATAATATGCATTTAGTTTTGTGAGTACATAAAGCATATACTATCTCCGTCTAGAATTAGTTGTCGCTGAAATGGATGTATCTTGATGTATTCAATCCTAGATACATCCGTTTGAGCGACAAATAATTCCAGACGAAAGGAGTACCTGACTAGTACAATTATAAGTCCAAATAATTTTATTTGCGGGGGCAAAAGTCAGATAATTAATATGTTTCCAGGTGAGATTAAATCAAGTTACAGCGGAAAAATCCATTCTTTAACCATGACAAGAGCATAACACATATCCAATACCAAAATAATTGACTAGTAGAGGGCCAGCATGGTTAAAGAAGTTCAGGGTCTGTGAGATTAGCACTCAGAATACACTTAGTCGGAGCTTAGTACATATGTGGACGGTAGAGAAGAAGGTTGATGTCTGGTGTGAGCGTACTTTATACAACTAGAACAGCAGACACATACGCACACTAATACTTCATATTTGTGGGTATTTTTTCTGCTATTTAGGGAGTGCTTCTCTTCCTTTTTATTGATATCATCTTACCTAAAAAGAAGACCACTTAGTCTAAAATACTACCATATACTCACTCCGTCCAGAATTACTTGTCGGAGAAATGGATAAAAATGGATTACGTCCATTTCTCCGACAAGTATTTCCGGACAGAGAGAGTAGAAAATAATAGACTGCCCGCTGTAGAGTAAACAATATAGAAGCGACCCACTGGACAAAATAGCTCATTCATGCGCATGAATACAATCATGCATAGATATTGAAAAGAAGAATGAGTTGTGTCACATACAAAGTAGATGAACATATACCAACAAGCAAATAATAATTACAGACTACAGATACTCGACACGTGTGCATGGAACAATAGAAAGAAATGGAATACTACTTGAGAAGAGAAAGAGCCAATGGATAGGAGGTGTCCCATCATCCATGGTCATCTGCCCCCTGCACAATCTATCTATCATAGGTAAGCACTTGAGTGGTGGCCTCATCCTTCCGTGCGTGGTAAGGTAAAACTACTAAAAGCAGAGCCACTCCATGTCTTGCACAGATAGGGTATGAAACTGCTAGTGCATACGTGTGCAAATGGGTGGAATTTTTTGGACGAGAAGACCTTGGATGGAGGGTTACCTTGAGATGATGGGGGAGTTCAACACCTCGCTCGCCGGCGGCCTCTTCCTCCTTAAATCCGTGTCTCCTCCTCCTCCTTGCTAGGCTAGGATGCTCCACTCTCAACCATGTCAAGACTTGGAGCAGCAGCTGCAAAACGACAAATATAGCGCCCGTGATTGTTAGTTCTTTCATACCATAATAAATCCAACCCTGCATACACCAGCAGAGTTATAGCGGCGTGTGTGGGCTTATTTTAACAAACAACTGATAAGCCATTATCATGAGAGCAAGAGTTGGAATCCGTATATATTCATCAATCAATTTATTATGCCCTGAGCGGCATGGCAGTCAACAGGAACGTCAGTTAGTAGCGATTACACATCACTGTTTACTTCTAGGTGTGGCAATATATTAGTATCCGTGTATCACTAACCAATTATCAAACTTTTCTGTAAAAATAACAGATCATCTATGATGTATGTGGTGTCTAGCAAAGAACAATTGTTCAACAATGATTTGTCAGGATTTTCAAGAACCGTACCTAGTACCAATTTCACCTTGTTGCTCTGCAAGTGCACGGCGAAATGCCATCGGATGTCTCCCAAAGCTGCACGCAGAAGGATGCAGAAGGACGGAAGGAATCAGCCAGCGATTTTATAGGCTACTAGTACAAACAGATGGAGCTCTCGCCAAGGTCACCTCACCTGCGCCTTCCGAATTTGAAGTAAGCCCCATACCGACAGACTCGCTTGTGAAGTTCTCCCCCAAGCACACCACATGGCGGTTTCTATAGCATATGACTTGATACTCAGCTAGCAAGAATGGTAAAATACCTGAGAACGACATTAAATATCTTCATCAGCTCATCCATAAATCACAGGTCACATTACAGAACAAATTGTAGGACATGACATATATAATTAACAAACGGACGTAGTGAATTATGATGCTCAGAATCTGAAGCAAGCCAACCAGTTTTTTTTTGCAGGACACTCTAACGGTACCAACTTGGCATCGGTGAGTGTACTAGCGAGCCTCACTGGTATCAACTCTCAACAACTAGGTACTGCCGATCAAGTAGATGAGGGGCACCTCACTAACAGGTAGCCAAAAAGGTGTCTCCTTCAACTCTAAAAGCATATCAGACCACAATGCATGACACCAACTATCAGGACGCAGTCCCAAATATCCCTGTGTTTGTGTCCGCCACAATCGTCGATGCTATTTTTTTCTAGTCATCTATGTACGTGCAGCCAAACTACGTATGCAGCTAAAGATATACAGAGAGAACAATCTGTTGGCCTTGAAAAAACTACATAAATGTGTCGTATAAATACAGCAGCAATGCATAATATCATTCAGCCCATAGAAACTTGCATCCTCTTCAACCAAATGAAAGAAAAACAAAGGATAAGCAGTTTAATGTACCTCCAGAATTACTAAAAGGGTGCCTGCATCATCTTGGTCAATCCAGAAGAGTACTCCAACACCAAGTATAAGGAGCACACCACCAGCAATGCAACCAATCCAGCAGAGTGCCACACATCATCTTGGTTATTCGCTGTACAAAGAAATTGTGCCTGTCATGAATAGTTTTTAAAGCTAGGTTATAAGCTTTGAAAGCTAACATCGATAATTTATATTAGATAAACTATTTTTTTCGTCCAGATAGACACATCTGCTAACTATGAATGCGTGTTCACCCTGAAACTAACATATGAACAACATATGTCTGCCTTGGAAGTTGGAACAGTTTATGAAGAACCTCGTGCAAGCATTTTTTTAGTTTGTTAAAGCAGGCACAAAAGGTTAACAGCCCTTCAACAATGACCACATCACAAAATTCAGGAACATATAAACAAGTCTGGAGACCATGTTCAAGATAATTGGTCAGACGCTTCTACACGCCAAATGGACAGGGCCTAAAGCACCTAAAAATGATTCCTACTACAGAAAAAGAGAAGCTTTAGAGTTCAGAAGAAGAGGCAATGTTGTTCTAGTTCACATAGTACGTTGTCTCCATGAGTGCATCAGCTAGCCCCACTAGTATCAACTCAACAGCCCCCATAGTACTAGGCGGCAATATTTTAGAGGGAGATCAAGGGCACCTCGCCTAACAAGTAGCCAGAAATGTGTCTCCATGAACCCTGAAAGCAGACAAGTCAATGCGATTCTAACTACCAGGACGGGGGACCCGAATATCGGGCAGCCGTCAAGGCCATTTTTTTCTAGTCGCATACGTACGTGCAGCCAAACTATGTATGTAGCTAGAGGTACACAGACGGACACGCTGCTTGCCTTGAAAAAGAACTAGAGACGTGCACTGCATATGTCTTCCCTTGACAAATTTGTGCCAAAACCCAACAATTTGCTGTGAATTCGCTGCAAATAATGAAGCTTCAAGAGATGTTCGTTTTTCCCCATGCATAATAATCTATCTAACATGGGTAGTAAGGAACTCAAGTGGTGGCGTGATCCTTCCCTGGTAAGTTAAAACTAGTAAAAGCAGAGCAAATCCATGTCTTGCAGAGACAGAGTATGAAACTGCTAGAGCATACAAACGCAAATGCAAATGGAGGATGGATCAGATGAGAAGAGAAGAGGTTACCTTGGGGGTGAGCAGAGGATGGGGGAGTGGAAGAGGAGCTTTTCCGGATTCCACCACCTGAAGCTCGCCGGCGGCCTCTTCCTCCTTCCTTGCTGCTAGGCTAGGAAGGTCCATGGGGAGCGGGCAACGGCCGCACAGCAGGAGCCAGCGCCCGAGCATCTCCGTCGACGGCTGGTTGCCCACTGGGTTGGCACTAAGCAGGACCTCCGTCGAGGCCCATGTCGAAGAAGCCTTTGGCGGATTTGGGCAAGCCATGGCCGCTGCCTGACATGCTCGCTCGATCTCCCTCCCTCTTCTCTTCTCCTCTCTTCTCTGTGTTGGAGACCTTCCATGGTGTCGGCGCTGGCACGGTCGGAGCAGGAACAGGAAGGAGGCTCTTCACCTCCGCCGGTGGAGAAGGAGCAGACCTGCCATGCAGGAGTGAGCACAGGCACAGCAATGGTTGCTTCGCTGACCAAACTCGTGCCAGACGGCATCGGCTCCCTGTCTTGGTTGCCAAAGGCACACCCAACATTGCTCGGTAGCCCGACCATGTTGGTTCCGTACTGCTTGTAGAGGAGAAGGCAGAGCTCCACTCTTGCCGACGCCTAGCTTCTCAGCCATATGATCTGAGACATACACAATCAAACAACAAGACGAGCACATCAACACCACACAGCTATATATCTCTTGCTACAAACTGACTGATACTAGTGTAGATAGATATTTAGTAGACGAGCAGAGCATGGTTCATGTGTGTACCTTGGAATTGGATGTTCTTCATGATGTCAAATTCGATGCCCAAAGCCAACGCATAGAGCATGTCATCAAGATCTAGAGGAAAAACAGGATCCATTAGAAAGAGCTATTATTGCACTTTCTAGCTTGTGGGTATAGAAGCTACAGAGACGTGCACGCATACATGACAAGATCACAGTCAGCCACACGGTCTTAATTAACCTACTGATTGCGCATAAACTAAACACGCAGTTAATGCTATTGCTATATACCTGATCCGGCAAACAAGGCAATAGTCGGTAGATCAAGGAACACAAGAGAAACACCATGTCGCAGCCAAAAGCACCTAGTACATACCAACTTGTGCTATACCCTCATACTTTGAAATGCATTTTTCCTCTCAGAAAAGAATGCATTTTTTCTCTCGGGAAAGAACACACTTTTTCTCTCAGGAAAGAACACATTTTCCTCTCTAAAAAGATTGCAAGCAAACAGACAACGCCGAGGACGGCAAGTGAGACAGAAGGGCACTCACCATGCTCTTCATACCTGTTTTGGGAGCAGATATTGTTAGGTGCCTGAGACGATTAAGCAGGGCAAACAGAAAAGAACCTAGAATATCTGAACTTCCTCTCAGAAAAGAAAATGCATTTTTCCTCTGGAAAGATGCATTTTTCCTCTCAAAAAAGATTGCAACTAAACGCGTGCCACCAAGCATGGCAAGTGAGGCAAAAGGGCACTCACCATTGGTAGTCTTTTGCAGTTGAAGTAGGCCTCACACCAACAGACTCGCCGGTGAAGTTCTCCCCCGTGCACACTACATGGCGGTCATGACTCGACAATCGTCAAGCAATTACAGTAAATACCTGAGAAAAATATCAAATATCTTCATCAACTGATCCATAAATCACAATAGAATTCAGCTTCATATATGATAGAACAAGAAAGACAACGAAATGAAAACTGAACATGCTAGATAAACTTGGCATGAAAATAGATCACACACATCAAGCTTTCTTCTCTACCAAATGATGAGATCAACATACTGGGGTTCAGAAATCAAGTTATCAGTTACGTCAAGCATTGGCCATCTTAATACGACGAGTGGAAATTCTGTTGTTGCACACGTGGTTAAAAAATTTCATAGCCTGTTCTTCATTCATGTAAATCTGAATCTAGCAGCCACCTCCCCTAATCTGCATCATGTTTGAGCTGTGTCCAAATCGAAATGGGGAACTAATCTGCACCGACCAAGAAGGCACCCAACATGAAGCAGACATAAGATTTGTGCACAAACACGACACTACACGATGTAATTAGTGCTAGCATCGATCAAGACAGACAACTAATTGATCAAATGATGATTAGTTGGTCGGAGGAGGTGCTGTTTCAATTGTGTAGGTGCTGATGGGGTGAATGTTAATAGGCCAAAGGCACAAGTAAATGAGGGGTTGGAATGTCTCACATGATGATTAGTTAGTTTCCAGGGAGTTACTTACAGTCAACATATAATTGGTGAGAATGGACAATGATAGACAAATGCTAGTTGAGAAGACAACGAGCCCATGGATAGGAGGTTTCCATCAGCCATGGTCACATGTGCCCTTGTTCAAGTCAAAATATGACAATATATACATAAAAAAAATTATCTCCTACTGTATACACATGATCGGCATAGAAAATAAGACTGTTAGGCCAAACTAATGTACTGAACCCAATTCATTACAACGATACCAGTACACAGATTTGAAATGTTATATCGACGTTTCATAAGCATTAGTGATTAAACCTATCCACATGATACTCTGTAATACACAGCAGATACAGGGTGTTTGTTGGCATATCCAAATATTGTACTATAGTACACATCAGTTACACAATGCCTGTTTACAAATCCAAAAATTGTACTATCCCACTGGATATCATGTGCGTGAACTTCTCAGAGAGATTGGAAAGAACAAACCCAGTTACTTAGAATGATGATTAGTTGACCAAATGAAGATTAGTTGGTCGGAGGAGGTGATGTTTCAATTGTGTAGGTCGTGATGGACCGGCTGCTGCTGTGAATGTTAACTGGTCAAAGGCATAAGTATGTAACCGAGGAGTTGGTAAGTCTGACATGATGATGAGTTAGCTTCCAGGGAGTTACTTACATATGATAGAACAAGAAGGACAAGGAAATGAAAACTGAACATGCTATAGATAAACTTGACATGAAAAAAGATCACACGTCAAGCTTTCTTCTTCTCTACCAGATGATGATGAGATCAACATATTGGGGTTTAGAAATCGAGTTATCAGTTATGTCAAGCATTGGCAATGACAAAACCAAAATTGAGTCATGAAAAGGACACCTAATCATGAATGAATTATGAACTTAATGCGATGAGTGGGAATTCTGCTGTTGCACACGCGGTTACTGATTTTCATAGCCTTTTCTTTGTTCATGTAAATCTGAATCTAGCAGGCGCGTCCCCTAATCTGCATCATGTTTGAGCTGTGTCCAAATCGAAATTAGGAACTGACCTGCACCGGCCAAAGGCACCCAGCAAGAAGCAGACATAAGATTTGTGCACAAAACACGACACTACATGACATAATTAGTGCTAGCATTGATCAAGACAGACAATGTATTCTGGAGGGAGTTGGTAAGTCTGACATGATGATGAGTTAGCTTCCAGGGAGTTACTTACATATGATAGAACAAGAAAGACAATGAAATGAAAACTGGAAATGCTAGATAAACTTGACATGAAAATAGATCCACATCAAGCTTTCTTCTTCTCTACGAGATGATGAGATCGACATATTGGGGTTCAGAAATCGAGTTATCAGTTACGTCAAGCATTGGCAATGAGAAAACCAAAATTCAGTCACCTAATCATGAATGAATTACGAACTTAATGCGATGAGTGGGAATTCTGCTGTTGCACACGCGGTTCATAGCCTGTGCTTCGTTCATATAAATCTGAATCTAGCGGGCTCCTCCCCTAATCTGCATAGTGTGTTTGAACTGTGTCCCAATCTAACTTGGGAACTGATCTGCTCCGACCAGTAAGGCACCCAGCAAGAAGTAGGCATAAGATTGGTGCACAAGACACGACGCAGCACTAGACTACATGATGTAATTGGTGCTTGGCATCGATCAAGACAGGCAACTAGTTGACCAGAATGAAGATCAGTTGGTCTGAGGAGTTGATGTTTCATCAATTGCGTAGGTCGTGATGGATGGATCGGCGAATGTTAATTGGCCGAAGCCACAAGTAGGTAAACGAGGAGTTGGCAAGTCTCCTCACATGACATGATGATTGGTTAGTTTTCAGGGATTTAATTTACTTACTTAGATACAGTCTATAACTGTTTGGAATCAAACATGATAGGCAGACGCTACTGGTTGCATAATCTAATCTGTCTATCTAACATACATACATAGCTATAGGTAGGGAAGGGAACTCAAGTGGCGGGCATCATCCCTTCCCTTCCCTTCCCTGGTAATTAAGGTAAAACTAGTAATAAAAGAAAGCATAGGGAATCTATGTACTGCACAGCCTGCACACAGAGAGTATGAAAGAGATAGCTTTGCTGCATCTATGTATTACACGCAGATGGACGCATCTATGAATTACACATAGATGGAGTCGTACAAGGGTATAGACTCTATGTTGGGGAACGTAGCAATAATTCAAAATTTTCCTACGTGTCACCAAGATCTATCTATGGAGAAACCAGCAACGAGGGGAGGGAGAGTGCATCTACATACCCTTGTAGATCGCTAAGCGGAAGCGTTCAAGAGAACGGGGTTGATGGAGTCGTACTCGTCGTGATCCAAATCACCGATGATCCTAGCGCCGAACGGACGGCACCTCCGCGTTCAACATACGTACGGAGCAGCGACGTCTCCTCCTTCTTGATCCAGCAAGGGGGGAGGAGAGGTTGATGGAGATCCAACAGCACGACGGCGTGGTGGTGGAAGTAGCGGAATTCCAACAGGGCTTCGCCAAGCGCTGCGGGAGGAGGGAGATGTGTCATGGGAGGGAGAGGGAGGCGCCAGGGCTTAGGTTGGGCTGCCCTCCCTTCCCCCCACTATATATAGGGCCAAGGGAGACGGGGGAGGCGCAGCCTTGGCCCTTCCTCCAAGGAAGGGTGCGGCCAGGGAGGAGTCCCTCCTCCCCAAGGCACCTCCGAGGTGCCTTCCCCCTTTAGGACTCTTCCTCTCCCTTGATTCTTGGTGCATGGGCCTCTTGGGGCTAGTGCCCTTGGCCCATATAGGCCAAGGCGCACCCCCTACAGCCCATGTGGCCCCCCGGGGCAGGTGGCCCCACCCGGTGGACCCCCGGGACCCTTCCGGTGGTCCCGGTACAATACCGGTGACCCCGAAACTTGTCCTGATGGCCGAAATAGCACTTCCTATATATAATTCTTTACCTCCGGACCATTCCGGAACTCCTCGTGACGTCCGGGATCTCATCCGGGACTCCGAACAACTTTCGGGTTACCGCATACTAATATCTCTATAACCCTAGCGTCACCGAACCTTAAGTGTGTAGACCCTACGGGTTCGGGAGACATGCAGACATGACCGAGATGACTCTCCGGTCAATAACCAACAGCGGGATCTGGATACCCATGTTGGCTCCCACATGTTCCACGATGATCTCATCGGATGAACCACGATGTCAAGGACTTAATCAATCCCGTATACAATTCCCTTTGTCTAGCGGTACGATACTTGCCCGAGATTCGATCGTCGGTATCCCGATACCTAGTTCAATCTCGTTACCGGCAAGTCTCTTTACTCGTTCCCCCTTTAGGACTCTTCCTCTCCCTTGATTCTTGGCGCATGGGCCTCTTGGGGCTGGTGCCCTTGGCCCATATAGGCCAAGGCGCACCCCCTACAGCCCATGTGGCCCCCCGGGGCAGGTGGCCCCACCCGGTGGACCCCCGGGACCCTTCCGGTGGTCCCGGTACAATACCGGTGACCCCGAAACTTGTCCCGATGGCCGAAATAGCACTTCCTATATATAATTCTTTACCTCCGGACCATTCCGGAACTCCTCGTGATGTCCGGGATCTCATCCGGGACTCCGAACAACTTTCGGGTTACCGCATACTAATATCTCTATAACCCTAGCGTCACCGAACCTTAAGTGTGTAGACCCTACGGGTTCGGGAGGTGCCTTCCCCCTTTAGGACTCTTCCTCTCCCTTGATTCTTGGCGCATGGGCCTCTTGGGGCTGGTGCCCTTGGCCCATATAGGCCAAGGCGCACCCCCTACAGCGGCATCATGAGCACGACGGAAGGAGAGGTTGGAAACATGGGTATCCAGATCCCGCTGTTGGTTATTGACCGGAGAACGCCTCGGTCATGTCTGCATGTCTCCCGAACCCGTAGGGTCTACACACTTAAGGTTCGATGACGCTAGGGTTATAAAGGAAGTTTGAGTAGATGTTGTGGAACGTAGCATAAATTCAAAATTTTCCTACGTGTCACCAAGATCTATCTATGGAGTCATCTAGCAACGAGGGAGGAGTGGATCTACATACCCTTGTAGATCGCGCGCGGAAGCGTTCAAGAGAACGGGGTTGATGGAGTCGTACTCGTCGTGATCCAAATCACCGATGATCCTAGCGAACGAACGGACGGCACCTGTGAGTGTTAATCACATGACGATGTGAACTAGATTATTGACTCTAGTGCAAGTGGGAGACTGTTGGAAATATGCCCTAGAGGCAATAATAAATTAGTTATTATTATATTTCCTTGTTCATGATAATCGTTTATTATCCATGCTAGAATTATATTGATAGGAAACTCAGATACATGTGTGGATACATAGACAACACCATGTCCCTAGTAAGCCTCTAGTTGACTAGCTCGTTGATCAATAGATGGTTACGGTTTCCTGACCATGGACATTGGATGTCGTTGATAACGGGATCACATCATTAGGAGAATGATGTGATGGACAAGACCCAATCCTAAGCATAGCACAAGATCGCGTAGTTCGTATGCTAAAGCTTTTCTAATGTCAAGTATCATTTCCTTAGACCATGAGATTGTGCAACTCCCGGATACCGTAGGAATGCTTTGGGTGTGCCAAACGTCACAACGTAACTGGGTGGCTATAAAGGTACACTACGGGTATCTCTGAAAGTGTGTTGGGTTGGCACGAATCAAGACTGGGATTTGTCACTCCGTGTGACGGAGAGGTATCTCTGGGCCCACTCAGTAGGACATCATCATAATGTGCACAATATGATCAAGGAGTTGATCACGGGATGATGTGTTACGGAACGAGTAAAGAGACTTGCCGGTAACGAGATTGAACAAGGTATCGGGATACCGACGATCGAATCTCGGGCAAGTATCGTACCGCTAGACAAAGGGAATTGTATACGGGATTGATTAAGTCCTTGACATCGTGGTTCATCCGATGAGATCATCGTGGAACATGTGGGAGCCAACATGGGTATCCAGATCCCGCTGTTGGTTATTGACCGAAGAGTCATCTCGGTCATGTCTACATGTCTCCCGAACCCGTAGGGTCTACACACTTAAGGTTCAGTGACGCTAGGGTTATAGAGATATTAGTATGTGGTAACCCGAAAGTTGTTCGGAGTCCCGGATGAGATCCCGGACGTCACGAGGAGTTCCGGAATGGTCCGGAGGTAAAGAATTATATATAGGAAGTGCTATTTCGGCCATCGGGACAAGTTTCGGGGTCACCGGTATTGTACCGGGACCACCGGAAGGGTCCCGGGGGCCCACCGGGTGGGGCCACCTGCCCCCGGGGGCCACATGGGCTTTAGGGGGTGCGCCTTGGCCTACATGGGCCAAGGGCACCAGCCCCTAGAGGCCCATGCGCCAAAGGGACAAGAGGAGGGGAGAGTCCGAAAGGGGGAAGGCACCTCCGAGGTGCCTTGGGGAGGATGGACTCCTCCCCCCCTTGGCCGCACCCTTCCTTGGAGGAAGGGGCAAGGCTGCGCCCTCCCCCTCTCCCTTGGCCCTATATATAGTGGGGGGAAGGGAGGGCAACCATACCTAAGCCCTGGCGCCTCCCTCTCCCTCCCATGACACATCTCCCTCCTCCCGCAGCGCTTGGCGAAGCCCTGTTGGAATCCCGCTACTTCCACCACCACGCCGTCGTGCTGCTCGATCTCCATCAACCTCTCCTCCCCCCTTGCTGGATCAATAAGGAGGAGACATCGCTGCTCCGTACGTGTGTTGAACGCGGAGGTGCCGTCCGTTCGGCGCTAGGATCATCGGTGATTTGGATCACGACGAGTACGACTCCATCAACCCCGTTCTCTTGAACGCTTCCGCGCGCGATCTACAAGGTTATGTAGATCCACTCCTCCCTCGTTGCTAGATGACTCCATAGATTGATCTTGGTGATGCGTAGAAAATTTTGAATTTCTGCTACGTTCCCCAACAGTGGCATCATGAGCTAGGTCTATTGCGTAGTTTCTATGCACGAGTAGAACACAAAGTAGTTGTGGGCGTTGATTTTGTTCAATATGCTTACTGTTACTAGTCCAATCTTGATTCGGCGGCATCGTGGGATGAAGCGGCCCGGACCGACCTTACACGTACTCTTACGTGAGACTGGTTCCACCGACTGACATGCACTATTTGCATAAGGTGGCTAGCGGGTGCCTGTCTCTCCCACTTTAGTCGGATCGGATTCGATGAAAAGGGTCCTTATGAAGGGTAAATAGCAATTGGCATATCACATTGTGGTTTTTGCGTAGGTAAGAAACGTTCTTGCTAGAAACCCATAGCAGCCACGTAAAACATGCAACAACAATTAGAGGACGTCTAACTTGTTTTTGCAGGGTATGCTATGTGATGTGATATGGCCAAAAGGATGTGATGAATGATATATGTGATGTATGAGATTGATCATGTTCTTGTAATAGGAATCACGACTTGCATGTCGATGAGTATGACAACCGGCAGGAGCCATAGGAGTTGTCTTAATTTATTTATGACCTGCGTGTCAACATAAATGTCATGTAATTACTTTACTTTATTGCTAACCGTTAGCTGTAGTAGTAGAAGTAATAGTTGGCGAGGCAACTTCATGGAGACACGATGATAGAGATCATGATGATGGAGATCATGGTGTCATGCCGGTGACGATGATGATCATGGAGCCCCGAAGATGGAGATCAAGAGGAGCAAAGTGATGATGGCCATATCATGTCACTATTTGATTGCATGTGATGTTTATCATGTTTATGCATCTTGTTTACTTAGAACAACGGTAGTAAATAATATGATCCCTCATAATAATTTCAAGAAAGTGTTCCCCCTAACTGTGCACCATTGCGACAGTTCGTTGTTTCGAAGCACCACGTGATGATCGGGTGTTAGATTCTAATGTTCACATACAACGGGTGTAAGACAGATTTACACACGCGAAACACTTAGGTTGACTTGACGAGCCTAGCATGTGTACAGACATGGCCTCAGAACACAGAAGACCGAAAGGTCGAGCATGAGTCGTATGGTAGATACGATCAACATGAAGATGTTCACCGATGTTGACTAGTCCGTCTCACGTGATGATCGGACACGGCCTAGTCGACTCGGATCATGTAATCACTTAGATGACTAGAGGGATGTCTATCTGAGTGGGAGTTCATAAGATGAACTTAATTATCCTGAACATAGTCAAAAGGTCTTCGCAAATTATGTTGTAGCTCGCGCTTCAGTTCTACTGTTTAGTTATGTTCCTAGAGAAAATTTAGTTGAAAGTTGATAGTAGCAATTATGCGGACTAGGTCCGTAAACTGAGGATTGTCCTCATTGCTTCATAGAAGGCTTATGTCCTTAATGCACCGCTCAGTGTGCTGAACCTCGAACGTTGTCTGTGGATGTTGCGAACATCTGACATACACATTTTGATAACTACGTGATAGTTCAGTTAAACGGTTTAGAGTTGAGGCACCGAAGACGTTTTTGAAACGTCGTGAAACATATGAGATGTTTCGAGGGCTGAAATTGGGATTTCAGGATCGTGCCCACGTCAAGAGGATAAGACCTCCGACGATTTTCTTAGCCTGCAAAGTAAGGGAGAAAAGCTCAATTGTTGAGCTTGTGCTCAGATTGTCTGAGTACAACAATCATTCGAATCGAGTGGGAGTTGATCTTCCAGATGAGATAGTGATGTTTCTCCGAACTCATTACCACCAAGCTGCTAGAGCTTCGTGATGAACTATAATATATCAGGGACATATATGATGATCCTTGAGATATTCGCGATGTTTGACACCACGAAAGTAGAAATCAAGAAGGAGCATCAATTGTTGATGGTTGGTGAAACCACTGGTTTCAAGAAGGGCAAGGGCAAAAAGGGATGCTTCATGAAACGGCAAATCAGCTGCTGCTCTAGTGAAGAAACCCAAGGTTGAACCCAAACCCGAGACTAAGTGCTTCTATAATAAGGGGAACAACCACTGGAGCAGAATTACCCTAGATACTTGGTAGATGAGAAGGCTGGCAAGGTCGATAGAAGTATATTGGATATACATTGTGTTGATGTGTACTTTACTAGTACTCCTAGTAGCACCAGGGTATTAGATACCGGTTCAGTTGCTAAGTGTTAGTAACTCGAAATAAAAGCTACGGAATAAACGGAGACTAGCTAAAGGTGAGCTGACGATATGTGTTGGAAGTGTTTCCAATGTTGATATGATCAAGCATCGCACGCTCCCTCTACCATCGAGATTGGTGTTTGCGTTGAGCATAGACATGATCGGATTATGTCTATCGCAATACGGTTATTCATTTAAAGAGAATAATGGTTACTCTGTTTATTTGAATAATACCTTCAATGGTCTTACACCTGAAATGAATGGTTTATTGAATCTCGATCGTAGTGATACACATGTTCATGCCAAAAGATAGTAATGATAGTACCACCTACTTGTGGCACTGCCACGTAAGTCATATCGGTATAAAACACATGAAGAAGCTCCATGTTGATGGATCTTTGGGCTCACTCGTTTTTGAAAAGTTTGAGGTATGCGAACCATGTCTATTGGTGTATATGCATGAAGAAACTCCATGCAAATGGACCGTTTGGACTCACTTGATTTTGAATCACTTGAGACATGCAAATCATACCACATGGGCAAGATGACTGAAAGCCTCATTTTCAGTAAAATGGAACTAGAAAGCAACCTGTTGGAAGTAATACATTTTGATGTGTGCAGTCCAATGAGTGCTGAGGCATGTAGTGGATATCGTTATGTTCTTACTTCACAGATGATTTCAGTAGATGTTGAGTATATTTACTTGATGAATCATGATTCTGAATTATTGAAAGGTTCAAGTAATTTCAGGGTGAAGTTGAAAGATCGTCATGACAAGAGGATAAAATATCTATGATATGATCATAGAGATGAATATCTGAATTACGAGTTTGGCACAGAATTAAGACATTGTGAAAATTATTTCACAACTAATACAGCCTGGAACACCATAGTGTGATGGTGTGTCCGAACATCATAACTGCACCGTATTTGATATGATGCATACGATGATGTCTCTTATCGAATTACCACGATAGTTTATGGGTTAGGCATTAGAGACAACCACATTCACTTTAATAGGGCACCACGTAATTCCGATGAGATGACACCGTATGAACTATGGTTTAGAGAAACCTAAGCTGTCATTTCTTAAAAGTTTGGGGCTGCGACGCTTATGTGAAAAAAGTTTCAGGCTGATAAGCTCGAACCCAAAGCAGATAAATGCATCTTCATAGGACACCCAAAACTGTTGGGTATACCTCCTGTCTCATATTCAAAAGCAATAAGGGATTGTTTCTAGAATCGGGTCCTTTCTCGAGGAAAAGTTTCTCTCGAAAGAATTGAGTGGGAGGATGGTGGAGACTTGATGAGGTTATTGAACCGTCTCTTCAACTAGTGTGTGGAAGGGCACAGGAAGTTGTTCCTGTGGCACCTACACCAATTGAAGTGGAAGCTTATGATAGTGATCATGAAACTTCAGATCAAGTCACTACCAAACCTCGTGGGATGACAAGGATGCATACTACTTCAGAGTGGTACGTAATCCTGGCTTGGAAGTCATGTTGCTAGACAACAATGAACCTACGAGCTATGGAGAAGCGATGGTGGGCCCGGATTCTGATAAATGGCTCGAGGCCATAAAATCCGAGAGAGGATCCATGTATGAAAACAAAGTGTAGACTTTGGCAGAACGGCTCGATGGTCGTAAGGCTATTGAGTACAGATGGATTTTAAAAGGAAGACGGACAATGATGGTAAGTATCACCATTAAGAAAGCTCGACTTGTCGTTAAGATGTTTTTCGACAAGTTCAAGGAGTTGACTATGATGAGACTTTCTCACTCGTAGCGATGCTAAGAGTCTGTTGGAATTATATTAGCGATTACTGCATTATTTATGAAATCTTGCAGATAGGATGTCAAAACATTGTTTCCTCGATGATTTTCTTGAGGAAAGGTTGTATGTGATACAACCGGAAGGTTTTGTCAATCCTGAAAGATGCTAATAAGTATGCAAAGCTCCAGCAATCCTTCTAAGGACTGGAGTAAGCATCTCGGAGTTGGAATGTATGCTTTGATGAGATGATCAAAGATTTTGGGTGTATACAAAGTTTATGAGAAACTTGTATTTCCAAAGAAGTGAGTGGGAGCACTATAGAATTTCTGATGAGTATATGTTGTTGACATATTGTGGATCGGAAATGATGTAGAATTTCTAGAAAGCATGCAGAGTTATTTGAAAAGTGTTTTTTAATGGAAAGCCTAGATTAAGCTACTTGAACGTTGAGCATCAAGATCTATAAGGATAGATCAAAACGCTTAATGGTACTTTCAAATGAGCACATACCTTGACATAATCTTGAAGGTGTGCAAGATGGATCAGTCAAAGAAGGAGTTCTTGCCTGAGTTGTAAGGTATGAAGTTAAGACTTAAAGCTCGACCACGGCAGAAGAAAGAGGAAGGACGAATGTCATCCCCTATGCTTTTGTCATAGGCTCTATACGGTATGCCATGCTGAGTACCGCACCTGATGTGTGCCTTGCCACATATCTGGCAAGAGGGTACAAAGGTAATCTAGGAGTAGATCACCAGATAGCAGTCTAAATTATCCTTAGAGGAATAAGGATATGTTTCTCGGTTATGGAGGTGATAAAGAGTTCGACGTAAAGAGTTACGTCGATGCAAGCTTAACACCTATCCGGATAGCTCTGAGTAGAGATACCGGATACGTATAATGGAGCAACAATTTAGAATAGCTCCAAGTAGAACAGTTATTTGAAATGGCTCCAAATATAGCGTAGTAGCTGCATCTACAAGATGACATAGAGATTTGTGAAGTACATACGGATCTGAATGTTGCAGACCCGTTGACTAAAACCTCTCTCACAAGCAAAACATGATCAAACCCAGAACCCATTGAGTCTTAATCACATGATGATGTGAACTAGTTTAGTGACACTAGTAAACTCTTTGGATGTTGGTCACATGGCGATGTGACCTGTGAGTGTTAATCACATGACGATGTGAACTAGATTATTGACTCTAGTGCAAGTGGGAGACTGTTGGAAATATGCCCTAGAGGCAATAATAAATTAGTTATTATTATATTTCCTTGTTCATGATAATCGTTTATTATCCATGCTAGAATTGTATTGATAGGAAACTCAAATACATGTGTGGATACATAGACAACACCATGTCCCTAGTAAGCCTCTAGTTGACTAGCTCGTTGATGAATAGATGGTTACGGTTTCCTGACCATGGACATTGGATGTCGTTGATAACGGGATCACATCATTAGGAGAATGATGTGATGGACAAGACCCAATCCTAAGCATAGCACAAGATCGCGTAGTTCGTATGCTAAAGCTTTTCTAATGTCAAGTATCATTTCCTTAGACCATGAGATTGTGCAACTCCCGGATACCGTAGGAATGCTTTGGGTGTGCCAAACGTCACAACGTAACTGGGTGGCTATAAAGGTACACTACGGGTATCTCTGAAAGTGTGTTGGGTTGGCACGAATCAAGACTGGGATTTGTCACTCCGTGTGACGGAGAGGTATCTCTGGGCCCACTCAGTAGGACATCATCATAATGTGCACAATATGATCAAGGAGTTGATCACGGGATGATGTGTTACGGAACGAGTAAAGAGACTTGCCGGTAACGAGATTGAACAAGGTATCGGGATACCGACGATCGAATCTCGGGCAAGTATCGTACCGCTAGACAAAGGGAATTGTATACGGGATTGATTAAGTCCTTGACATCGTGGTTCATCCGATGAGATCATCGTGGAACATGTGGGAGCCAACATGGGTGTCCAGATCCCGCTGTTGGTTATTGACCGAAGAGTCATCTCGGTCATGTCTGCATGTCTCCCGAACCCGTAGGGTCTACACACTTAAGGTTCAGTGACGCTAGGGTTATAGAGATATTAGTATGCGGTAACCCGAAAGTTGTTCGGAGTCCCGGATGAGATCCCGGACGTCACGAGGAGTTCCGGAATGGTCCGGAGGTAAAGAATTATATATAGGAAGTGCTATTTCGGCCATCGGGACAAGTTTCGGGGTCACCGGTATTGTACCGGGACCACCGGAAGGGTCCCGGGGGCCCACCGGGTGGGGCCACCTGCCCCCGGGGGCCACATGGGCTGTAGGGGGTGCGACTTGGCCTACATGGGCCAAGGGCACCAGCCCCTAGAGGCCCATGTGCCAAAGGGACAAGAGGAGGGGAGAGTCCTAAAGGGGGAAGGCACCTCCGAGGTGCCTTGGGGAGGATGGACTCCTCCCCCCCTTGGCCGCACCCTTCCTTGGAGGAAGGGGCAAGGCTGCGCCCTCCCCCTCTCCCTTGGCCCTATATATAGTGGGGGGAAGGGAGGGCAACCATACCTAAGCCCTGGCGCCTCCCTCTCCCTCCCATGACACATCTCCCTCCTCCCGCAGCGCTTGGCGAAGCTCTGTTGGAATCCCGCTACTTCCACCACCACGCCGTCGTGCTGCTCGATCTCCATCAACCTCTCCTCCCCCCTTGCTGGATCAATAAGGAGGAGACGTCGCTGCTCCGTACGTGTGTTGAACGCGGAGGTGCCGTCCGTTCGGCGCTAGGATCATCGGTGATTTGGATCACGACGAGTACGACTCCATCAACCCCGTTCTCTTGAACGCTTCCGCGCGCGATCTACAAGGGTATGTAGATCCACTCCTCCCTCGTTGCTAGATGACTCCATAGATTGATCTTGGTGATGCGTAGAAAATTTTGAATTTCTGCTACGTTCCCCAACAGTGGCATCATGAGCTAGGTCTATTGCGTAGTTTCTATGCACGAGTAGAACACAAAGTAGTTGTGGGCGTTGATTTTGTTCAATATGCTTACCGTTACTAGTCCAATCTTGATTCGGCGGCATCGTGGGATGAAGCGGCCCGGACCGACCTTACACGTACTCTTACGTGAGACTGGTTCCACCGACTGACATGCACTATTTGCATAAGGTGGCTAGCGGGTGCCTGTCTCTCCCACTTTAGTCGGATCGGATTCGATGAAAAGGGTCCTTATGAAGGGTAAATAGCAATTGGAATATCACATTGTGGTTTTTGCGTAGGTAAGAAACGTTCTTGCTAGAAACCCATAGCAGCCACGTAAAACATGCAACAACAATTAGAGGACGTCTAACTTGTTTTTGCAGGGTATGCTATGTGATGTGATATGGCCAAAAGGATGTGATGAATGATATATGTGATGTATGAGATTGATCATGTTCTTGTAATAGGAATCACGACTTGCATGTCGATGAGTATGACAACCGGCAGGAGCCATAGGAGTTGTCTTAATTTATTTATGACCTGCGTGTCAACATAAACGTCATGTAATTACTTTACTTTATTGCTAACCGTTAGCTGTAGTAGTAGAAGTAATAGTTGGCGAGGCAACTTCATGGAGACACGATGATAGAGATCATGATGATGGAGATCATGGTGTCATGCCGGTGACGATGATGATCATGGAGCCCCGAAGATGGAGATCAAGAGGAGCAAAGTGATGATGGCCATATCATGTCACTATTTGATTGCATGTGATGTTTATCATGTTTATGCATCTTGTTTACTTAGAACAACGGTAGTAAATAATATGATCCCTCATAATAATTTCAAGAAAGTGTTCCCCCTAACTGTGCACCATTGCGACAGTTCGTTGTTTCGAAGCACCACGTGATGATCGGGTGTTAGATTCTAACGTTCACATACAACGGGTGTAAGACAGATTTACACACGCGAAACACTTAGGTTGACTTGACGAGCCTAGCATGTGTATAGACATGGCCTCAGAACACAGAAGACCGAAAGGTCGAGCATGAGTCGTATGGTAGATACGATCAACATGAAGATGTTCACCGATGTTGACTAGTCCCTCTCACGTGATGATCGGACACGGCCTAGTCGACTCGGATCATGTAATCACTTAGATGACTAGAGGGATGTCTATCTGAGTGGGAGTTCATAAGATGAACTTAATTATCCTGAACATAGTCAAAAGGTCTTCGCAAATTATGTCGTAGCTCGCGCTTCAGTTCTACTGTTTAGTTATGTTCCTAGAGAAAATTTAGTTGAAAGTTGATAGTAGCAATTATGCGGACTAGGTCCGTAAACTGAGGATTGTCCTCATTGCTTCATAGAAGGCTTATGTCCTTAATGCACCGCTCAGTGTGCTGAACCTCGAACGTTGTCTGTGGATGTTGCGAACATCTGACATACACATTTTGATAACTACGTGATAGTTCAGTTAAACGGTTTAGAGTTGAGGCACCGAAGACGTTTTTGAAACGTCGTGAAACATATGAGATGTTTCGAGGGCTGAAATTGGGATTTCAGGATCGTGCCCACGTCAAGAGGATAAGACCTCCGACGATTTTCTTAGCCTGCAAAGTAAGGGAGAAAAGCTCAATTGTTGAGCTTGTGCTCAGATTGTCTGAGTACAACAATCATTCGAATCGAGTGGGAGTTGATCTTCCAGATGAGATAGTGATGTTTCTCCGAACTCATTACCACCAAGCTGCTAGAGCTTCGTGATGAACTATAATATATCAGGGACATATATGATGATCCTTGAGATATTCGCGATGTTTGACACCACGAAAGTAGAAATCAAGAAGGAGCATCAATTGTTGATGGTTGGTGAAACCACTGGTTTCAAGAAGGGCAAGGGAAAAAAGGGATGCTTCATGAAACGGCAAATCAGCTGCTGCTCTAGTGAAGAAACCCAAGGTTGAACCCAAACCCGAGACTAAGTGCTTCTGTAATAAGGGGAACAACCACTGGAGCAGAATTACCCTAGATACTTGGTAGATGAGAAGGCTGGCAAGGTCGATAGAAGTATATTGGATATACATTGTGTTGATGTGTACTTTACTAGTACTCCTAGTAGCACCAGGGTATTAGATACCGGTTCAGTTTCTAAGTGTTAGTAACTCGAAATAAAAGCTACGGAATAAACGGAGACTAGCTAAAGGTGAGCTGACGATATGTGTTGGAAGTGTTTCCAATGTTGATATGATCAAGCATCGCACGCTCCCTCTACCATCGAGATTGGTGTTTGCGTTGAGCATAGACATGATTGGATTATGTCTATCGCAATACGGTTATTCATTTAAAGAGAATAATGGTTACTCTGTTTATTTGAATAATACCTTCAATGGTCTTACACCTGAAATGAATGGTTTATTGAATCTCGATCGTAGTGATACACATGTTCATGCCAAAAGATAGTAATGATAGTACCACCTACTTGTGGCACTGCCACGTAAGTCATATCGGTATAAAACACATGAAGAAGCTCCATGTTGATGGATCTTTGGGCTCACTCGTTTTTGAAAAGTTTGAGGTATGCGAACCATGTCTATTGGTGTATATGCATGAAGAAACTCCATGCAAATGGACCGTTTGGACTCACTTGATTTTGAATCACTTGAGACATGCAAATCATACCACATGGGCAAGATGACTGAAAGCCTCGTTTTCAGTAAAATGGAACTAGAAAGCAACCTGTTGGAAGTAATACATTTTGATGTGTGCAGTCCAATGAGTGCTGAGGCATGTAGTGGATATCGTTATGTTCTTACTTCACAGATGATTTGAGTAGATGTTGAGTATATTTACTTGATGAATCATGATTCTGAATTATTGAAAGGTTCAAGTAATTTCAGGGTGAAGTTGAAAGATCGTCATGACAAGAGGATAAAATATCTATGATATGATCATAGAGATGAATATCTGAATTACGAGTTTGGCACAGAATTAAGACATTGTGAAAATTATTTCACAACTAATACAGCCTGGAACACCATAGTGTGATGGTGTGTCCGAACATCATAACTGCACCGTATTTGATATGATGCATACGATGATGTCTCTTATCGAATTACCACGATAGTTTATGGGTTAGGCATTAGAGACAACCACATTCACTTTAATAGGGCACCACGTAATTCCGATGAGATGACACCGTATGAACTATGGTTTAGAGAAACCTAAGCTGTCATTTCTTAAAAGTTTGGGGCTGCGACGCTTATGTGAAAAAAGTTTCAGGCTGATAAGCTCGAACCCAAAGCAGATAAATGCATCTTCATAGGACACCCAAAACTGTTGGGTATACCTCCTGTCTCATATTCAAAAGCAATAAGGGATTGTTTCTAGAATCGGGTCCTTTCTCGAGGAAAAGTTTCTCTCGAAAGAATTGAGTGGGAGGATGGTGGAGACTTGATGAGGTTATTGAACCGTCTCTTCAACTAGTGTGTGGAAGGGCACAGGAAGTTGTTCCTGTGGCACCTACACCAATTGAAGTGGAAGCTTATGATAGTGATCATGAAACTTCAGATCAAGTCACTACCAAACCTCGTGGGATGACAAGGATGCATACTACTTCAGAGTGGTACGTAATCCTGGCTTGGAAGTCATGTTGCTAGACAACAATGAACCTACGAGCTATGGAGAAGCGATGGTGGGCCCGGATTCTGATAAATGGCTCGAGGCCATAAAATCCGAGAGAGGATCCATGTATGAAAACAAAGTGTAGACTTTGGCAGAACGGCTCGATGGTCGTAAGGCTATTGAGTACAGATGGATTTTAAAAGGAAGACGGACAATGATGGTAAGTATCACCATTAAGAAAGCTCGACTTGTCGTTAAGATGTTTTTCGACAAGTTCAAGGAGTTGACTATGATGAGACTTTCTCACTCGTAGCGATGCTAAGAGTCTGTTGGAATTATATTAGCGATTACTGCATTATTTATGAAATCTTGCAGATAGGATGTCAAAACATTGTTTCCTCGATGATTTTCTTGAGGAAAGGTTGTATGTGATACAACCGGAAGGTTTTGTCAATCCTGAAAGATGCTAATAAGTATGCAAAGCTCCAGCAATCCTTCTAAGGACTGGAGTAAGCATCTCGGAGTTGGAATGTATGCTTTGATGAGATGATCAAAGATTTTGGGTGTATACAAAGTTTATGAGAAACTTGTATTTCCAAAGAAGTGAGTGGGAGCACTATAGAATTTCTGATGAGTATATGTTGTTGACATATTGTGGATCGGAAATGATGTAGAATTTCTAGAAAGCATGCAGAGTTATTTGAAAAGTGTTTTTTAATGGAAAGCCTGGATTAAGCTACTTGAACGTTGAGCATCAAGATCTATAAGGATAGATCAAAACGCTTAATGGTACTTTCAAATGAGCACATACCTTGACATAATCTTGAAGGTGTGCAAGATGGATCAGTCAAAGAAGGAGTTCTTGCCTGAGTTGTAAGGTATGAAGTTAAGACTTAAAGCTCGACCACGGCAGAAGAAAGAGGAAGGACGAATGTCATCCCCTATGCTTTTGTCATAGGCTCTATACGGTATGCCATGCTGAGTACCGCACCTGATGTGTGCCTTGCCACATATCTGGCAAGAGGGTACAAAGGTAATCTAGGAGTAGATCACCAGATAGCAGTCTAAATTATCCTTAGAGGAATAAGGATATGTTTCTCGGTTATGGAGGTGATAAAGAGTTCGACGTAAAGAGTTACGTCGATGCAAGCTTAACACCTATCCGGATAGCTCTGAGTAGAGATACCGGATACGTATAATGGAGCAACAATTTAGAATAGCTCCAAGTAGAACAGTTATTTGAAATGGCTCCAAATATAGCGTAGTAGCTGCATCTACAAGATGACATAGAGATTTGTGAAGTACATACGGATCTGAATGTTGCAGACCCGTTGACTAAAACCTCTCTCACAAGCAAAACATGATCAAACCCAGAACCCATTGAGTCTTAATCACATGATGATGTGAACTAGTTTAGTGACACTAGTAAACTCTTTGGATGTTGGTCACATGGCGATGTGACCTGTGAGTGTTAATCACATGACGATGTGAACTAGATTATTGACTCTAGTGCAAGTGGGAGACTGTTGGAAATATGCCCTAGAGGCAATAATAAATTAGTTATTATTATATTTCCTTGTTCATGATAATCGTTTATTATCCATGCTAGAATTGTATTGATAGGAAACTCAGATACATGTGTGGATACATAGACAACACCATGTCCCTAGTAAGCCTCTAGTTGACTAGCTCGTTGATGAATAGATGGTTACGGTTTCCTGACCATGGACATTGGATGTCGTTGATAACGGGATCACATCATTAGGAGAATGATGTGATGGACAAGACCCAATCCTAAGCATAGCACAAGATCGCGTAGTTCGTATGCTAAAGCTTTTCTAATGTCAAGTATCATTTCCTTAGACCATGAGATTGTGCAACTCCCGGATACCGTAGGAATGCTTTGGGTGTGCCAAACGTCACAACGTAACTGGGTGGCTATAAAGGTACACTACGGGTATCTCTGAAAGTGTGTTGGGTTGGCACGAATCAAGACTGGGATTTGTCACTCCGTGTGACGGAGAGGTATCTCTGGGCCCACTCAGTAGGACATCATCATAATGTGCACAATATGATCAAGGAGTTGATCACGGGATGATGTGTTACGGAACGAGTAAAGAGACTTGCCGGTAACGAGATTGAACAAGGTATCGGGATACCGACGATCGAATCTCGGGCAAGTATCGTACCGCTAGACAAAGGGAATTGTATACGGGATTGATTAAGTCCTTGACATCGTGGTTCATCCGATGAGATCATCGTGGAACATGTGGGAGCCAACATGGGTGTCCAGATCCCGCTGTTGGTTATTGACCGAAGAGTCATCTCGGTCATGTCTGCATGTCTCCCGAACCCGTAGGGTCTACACACTTAAGGTTCAGTGACGCTAGGGTTATAGAGATATTAGTATGCGGTAACCCGAAAGTTGTTCGGAGTCCCGGATGAGATCCCGGACGTCACGAGGAGTTCCGGAATGGTCCGGAGGTAAAGAATTATATATAGGAAGTGCTATTTCGGCCATCGGGACAAGTTTCGGGGTCACCGGTATTGTACCGGGACCACCGGAAGGGTCCCGGGGGCCCACCGGGTGGGGCCACCTGCCCCCGGGGGCCACATGGGCTGTAGGGGGTGCGACTTGGCCTACATGGGCCAAGGGCACCAGCCCCTAGAGGCCCATGTGCCAAAGGGACAAGAGGAGGGGAGAGTCCTAAAGGGGGAAGGCACCTCCGAGGTGCCTTGGGGAGGATGGACTCCTCCCCCCCTTGGCCGCACCCTTCCTTGGAGGAAGGGGCAAGGCTGCGCCCTCCCCCTCTCCCTTGGCCCTATATATAGTGGGGGGAAGGGAGGGCAACCATACCTAAGCCCTGGCGCCTCCCTCTCCCTCCCATGACACATCTCCCTCCTCCCGCAGCGCTTGGCGAAGCTCTGTTGGAATCCCGCTACTTCCACCACCACGCCGTCGTGCTGCTCGATCTCCATCAACCTCTCCTCCCCCCTTGCTGGATCAATAAGGAGGAGACGTCGCTGCTCCGTACGTGTGTTGAACGCGGAGGTGCCGTCCGTTCGGCGCTAGGATCATCGGTGATTTGGATCACGACGAGTACGACTCCATCAACCCCGTTCTCTTGAACGCTTCCGCGCGCGATCTACAAGGGTATGTAGATCCACTCCTCCCTCGTTGCTAGATGACTCCATAGATTGATCTTGGTGATGCGTAGAAAATTTTGAATTTCTGCTACGTTCCCCAACAGTGGCATCATGAGCTAGGTCTATTGCGTAGTTTCTATGCACGAGTAGAACACAAAGTAGTTGTGGGCGTTGATTTTGTTCAATATGCTTACCGTTACTAGTCCAATCTTGATTCGGCGGCATCGTGGGATGAAGCGGCCCGGACCGACCTTACACGTACTCTTACGTGAGACTGGTTCCACCGACTGACATGCACTATTTGCATAAGGTGGCTAGCGGGTGCCTGTCTCTCCCACTTTAGTCGGATCGGATTCGATGAAAAGGGTCCTTATGAAGGGTAAATAGCAATTGGAATATCACATTGTGGTTTTTGCGTAGGTAAGAAACGTTCTTGCTAGAAACCCATAGCAGCCACGTAAAACATGCAACAACAATTAGAGGACGTCTAACTTGTTTTTGCAGGGTATGCTATGTGATGTGATATGGCCAAAAGGATGTGATGAATGATATATGTGATGTATGAGATTGATCATGTTCTTGTAATAGGAATCACGACTTGCATGTCGATGAGTATGACAACCGGCAGGAGCCATAGGAGTTGTCTTAATTTATTTATGACCTGCGTGTCAACATAAACGTCATGTAATTACTTTACTTTATTGCTAACCATTAGCTGTAGTAGTAGAAGTAATAGTTGGCGAGGCAACTTCATGGAGACACGATGATAGAGATCATGATGATGGAGATCATGGTGTCATGCCGGTGACGATGATGATCATGGAGCCCCGAAGATGGAGATCAAGAGGAGCAAAGTGATGATGGCCATATCATGTCACTATTTGATTGCATGTGATGTTTATCATGTTTATGCATCTTGTTTACTTAGAACAACGGTAGTAAATAATATGATCCCTCATAATAATTTCAAGAAAGTGTTCCCCCTAACTGTGCACCATTGCGACAGTTCGTTGTTTCGAAGCACCACGTGATGATCGGGTGTTAGATTCTAACGTTCACATACAACGGGTGTAAGACAGATTTACACACGCGAAACACTTAGGTTGACTTGACGAGCCTAGCATGTGTATAGACATGGCCTCAAAACACAGAAGACCGAAAGGTCGAGCATGAGTCGTATGGTAGATACGATCAACATGAAGATGTTCACCGATGTTGACTAGTCCCTCTCACGTGATGATCGGACACGGCCTAGTCGACTCGGATCATGTAATCACTTAGATGACTAGAGGGATGTCTATCTGAGTGGGAGTTCATAAGATGAACTTAATTATCCTGAACATAGTCAAAAGGTCTTCGCAAATTATGTCGTAGCTCGCGCTTCAGTTCTACTGTTTAGTTATGTTTCTAGAGAAAATTTAGTTGAAAGTTGATAGTAGCAATTATGCGGACTAGGTCCGTAAACTGAGGATTGTCCTCATTGCTTCATAGAAGGCTTATGTCCTTAATGCACCGCTCAGTGTGCTGAACCTCGAACGTTGTCTGTGGATGTTGCGAACATCTGACATACACATTTTGATAACTACGTGATAGTTCAGTTAAACGGTTTAGAGTTGAGGCACCGAAGACGTTTTTGAAACGTCGTGAAACATATGAGATGTTTCGAGGGCTGAAATTGGGATTTCAGGATCGTGCCCGCGTCAAGAGGATAAGACCTCCGACGATTTTCTTAGCCTGCAAAGTAAGGGAGAAAAGCTCAATTGTTGAGCTTGTGCTCAGATTGTCTGAGTACAACAATCATTCGAATCGAGTGGGAGTTGATCTTCCAGATGAGATAGTGATGTTTCTCCGAACTCATTACCACCAAGCTGCTAGAGCTTCGTGATGAACTATAATATATCAGGGACATATATGATGATCCTTGAGATATTCGCGATGTTTGACACCACGAAAGTAGAAATCAAGAAGGAGCATCAATTGTTGATGGTTGGTGAAACCACTGGTTTCAAGAAGGGCAAGGGAAAAAAGGGATGCTTCATGAAACGGCAAATCAGCTGCTGCTCTAGTGAAGAAACCCAAGGTTGAACCCAAACCCGAGACTAAGTGCTTCTGTAATAAGGGGAACAACCACTGGAGCAGAATTACCCTAGATACTTGGTAGATGAGAAGGCTGGCAAGGTCGATAGAAGTATATTGGATATACATTGTGTTGATGTGTACTTTACTAGTACTCCTAGTAGCACCAGGGTATTAGATACCGGTTCAGTTTCTAAGTGTTAGTAACTCGAAATAAAAGCTACGGAATAAACGGAGACTAGCTAAAGGTGAGCTGACGATATGTGTTGGAAGTGTTTCCAATGTTGATATGATCAAGCATCGCACGCTCCCTCTACCATCGAGATTGGTGTTTGCGTTGAGCATAGACATGATTGGATTATGTCTATCGCAATACGGTTATTCATTTAAAGAGAATAATGGTTACTCTGTTTATTTGAATAATACCTTCAATGGTCTTACACCTGAAATGAATGGTTTATTGAATCTCGATCGTAGTGATACACATGTTCATGCCAAAAGATAGTAATGATAGTACCACCTACTTGTGGCACTGCCACGTAAGTCATATCGGTATAAAACACATGAAGAAGCTCCATGTTGATGGATCTTTGGGCTCACTCGTTTTTGAAAAGTTTGAGGTATGCGAACCATGTCTATTGGTGTATATGCATGAAGAAACTCCATGCAAATGGACCGTTTGGACTCACTTGATTTTGAATCACTTGAGACATGCAAATCATACCACATGGGCAAGATGACTGAAAGCCTCGTTTTCAGTAAAATGGAACTAGAAAGCAACCTGTTGGAAGTAATACATTTTGATGTGTGCAGTCCAATGAGTGCTGAGGCATGTAGTGGATATCGTTATGTTCTTACTTCACAGATGATTTGAGTAGATGTTGAGTATATTTACTTGATGAATCATGATTCTGAATTATTGAAAGGTTCAAGTAATTTCAGGGTGAAGTTGAAAGATCGTCATGACAAGAGGATAAAATATCTATGATATGATCATAGAGATGAATATCTGAATTACGAGTTTGGCACAGAATTAAGACATTGTGAAAATTATTTCACAACTAATACAGCCTGGAACACCATAGTGTGATGGTGTGTCCGAACATCATAACTGCACCGTATTTGATATGATGCATACCATGATGTCTCTTATCGAATTACCACGATAGTTTATGGGTTAGGCATTAGAGACAACCACATTCACTTTAATAGGGCACCACGTAATTCCGATGAGATGACACCGTATGAACTATGGTTTAGAGAAACCTAAGCTGTCATTTCTTAAAAGTTTGGGGCTGCGACGCTTATGTGAAAAAAGTTTCAGGCTGATAAGCTCGAACCCAAAGCAGATAAATGCATCTTCATAGGACACCCAAAACTGTTGGGTATACCTCCTGTCTCATATTCAAAAGCAATAAGGGATTGTTTCTAGAATCGGGTCCTTTCTCGAGGAAAAGTTTCTCTCGAAAGAATTGAGTGGGAGGATGGTGGAGACTTGATGAGGTTATTGAACCGTCTCTTCAACTAGTGTGTGGAAGGGCACAGGAAGTTGTTCCTGTGGCACCTACACCAATTGAAGTGGAAGCTTATGATAGTGATCATGAAACTTCAGATCAAGTCACTACCAAACCTCGTGGGATGACAAGGATGCATACTACTTCAGAGTGGTACGTAATCCTGGCTTGGAAGTCATGTTGCTAGACAACAATGAACCTACGAGCTATGGAGAAGCGATGGTGGGCCCGGATTCTGATAAATGGCTCGAGGCCATAAAATCCGAGAGAGGATCCATGTATGAAAACAAAGTGTAGACTTTGGCAGAACGGCTCGATGGTCTTAAGGCTATTGAGTACAGATGGTTTTTAAAAGGAAGACGGACAATGATGGTAAGTATCACCATTAAGAAAGCTCGACTTGTCGTTAAGATGTTTTTCGACAAGTTCAAGGAGTTGACTATGATGAGACTTTCTCACTCGTAGCGATGCTAAGAGTCTGTTGGAATTATATTAGCGATTACTGCATTATTTATGAAATCTTGCAGATAGGATGTCAAAACATTGTTTCCTCGATGATTTTCTTGAGGAAAGGTTGTATGTGATACAACCGGAAGGTTTTGTCAATCTTGAAAGATGCTAATAAGTATGCAAAGCTCCAGCAATCCTTCTAAGGACTGGAGTAAGCATCTCGGAGTTGGAATGTATGCTTTGATGAGATGATCAAAGATTTTGGGTGTATACAAAGTTTATGAGAAACTTGTATTTCCAAAGAAGTGAGTGGGAGCACTATAGAATTTCTGATGAGTATATGTTGTTGACATATTGTGGATCGGAAATGATGTAGAATTTCTAGAAAGCATGCAGAGTTATTTGAAAAGTGTTTTTTAATGGAAAGCCTGGATTAAGCTACTTGAACGTTGAGCATCAAGATCTATAAGGATAGATCAAAACGCTTAATGGTACTTTCAAATGAGCACATACCTTGACATAATCTTGAAGGTGTGCAAGATGGATCAGTCAAAGAAGGAGTTCTTGCCTGAGTTGTAAGGTATGAAGTTAAGACTTAAAGCTCGACCACGGCAGAAGAAAGAGGAAGGACGAATGTCATCCCCTATGCTTTTGTCATAGGCTCTATACGGTATGCCATGCTGAGTACCGCACCTGATGTGTGCCTTGCCACATATCTGGCAAGAGGGTACAAAGGTAATCTAGGAGTAGATCACCAGATAGCAGTCTAAATTATCCTTAGAGGAATAAGGATATGTTTCTCGGTTATGGAGGTGATAAAGAGTTCGACGTAAAGAGTTACGTCGATGCAAGCTTAACACCTACCCGGATAGCTCTGAGTAGAGATACCGGATACGTATAATGGAGCAACAATTTAGAATAGCTCCAAGTAGAACAGTTATTTGAAATGGCTCCAAATATAGCGTAGTAGCTGCATCTACAAGATGACATAGAGATTTGTGAAGTACATACGGATCTGAATGTTGCAGACCCGTTGACTAAAACCTCTCTCACAAGCAAAACATGATCAAACCCAGAACCCATTGAGTCTTAATCACATGATGATGTGAACTAGTTTAGTGACACTAGTAAACTCTTTGGATGTTGGTCACATGGCGATGTGACCTGTGAGTGTTAATCACATGTCGATGTGAACTAGATTATTGACTCTAGTGCAAGTGGGAGACTGTTGGAAATATGCCCTAGAGGCAATAATAAATTAGTTATTATTATATTTCCTTGTTCATGATAATCGTTTATTATCCATGCTAGAATTGTATTGATAGGAAACTCAGATACATGTGTGGATACATAGACAACACCATGTCCCTAGTAAGCCTCTAGTTGACTAGCTCGTTGATCAATAGATGGTTACGGTTTCCTGACCATGGACATTGGATGTCGTTGATAACGGGATCACATCATTAGGAGAATGATGTGATGGACAATACCCAATCCTAAGCATAGCACAAGATCGTGTTGTTCGTATGCTAAAGCTTTTCTAATGTCAAGTATCATTTCCTTAGATCATGAGATTGTGCAACTCCCGGATACCGTAGGAATGCTTTGGGTGTGCCAAACGTCACAACATAACTGGGTGGCTATAAAGGTACACTACGGGTATCTCCGAAAGTGTCTGTTGGGTTGGCACGAATCAAGACTGGGATTTGTCACTCCGTGTGACGGAGAGGTATCTCTGGGCCCACTCGGTAGGACATCATCATAATGTGCACAATGTGATCAAGGAGTTGATCACGGGATGATGTGTTACGGAACGAGTAAATAGACTTGCCGGTAACGAGATTGAACAAGGTATCGGGATACCCACGATCGAATCTCGGGCAAGTATCGTACCGCTAGACAAAGGGAATTGTATACGGGATTGATTAAGTCCTTGACATCGTGGTTCATCCGATGAGATCATCGTGGAACATGTGGGAGCCAACATGGGTATCCAGATCCCGCTGTTGGTTATTGACCGGAGAGTCATCTCGGTCATGTCTGCAAGTCTCCCGAACCCGTAGGGTCTACACACTTAAGGTTCAGTGACGCTAGGGTTATAGAGATATTAGTATGTGGTAACCCGAAAGTTGTTCGGAGTCTCGGATGAGATCCCGGATGTCATGAGGAGTTCCGGAATGGTCCGGAGGTAAAGAATTATATATAGGAAGTGCTATTTCGGCAATCGGGACATGTTTCGGGGTCACCGGTATTGTACCGGGACCACCGGAAGGGTGCCGGGGGCCCACCAGGTGGGGCCACCTGCCCCCGGGGGCCACATGGGCTGTAGGGGGTGCGCCTTGGCCTACATGGGCCAAGGGCACCAGCCCCTAGAGGCCCATGCGCCAAAGGGACAAGAGGAGGGGAGAGTCCTAAAGGGGGAAGGCACCTCCGAGGTGCCTTGGGGAGGATGGACTCCTCCCCCCTTGGCCGCACCCTTCCTTGGAGGAAGGGGCAAGGCTGCGCCCTCCCCCTCTCCCTTGGCCCTATATATAGTGGGGGGAAGGGAGGGCAACCATACCTAAGCCCTGGCGCCTCCCTCTCCCTCCCATGACACATCTCCCTCCTCCCGCAGCGCTTGGCGAAGCCCTGTTGGAATCCCGCTACTTCCACCACCACGCCGTCGTGCTGCTGGATCTCCATCAACCTCTCCTCCCCCCTTTCTGGATCAATAAGGAGGAGACGTCGCTGCTCCGTACGTGTGTTGAACGCGGAGGTGCCGTCCGTTCGGCTGTAGGATCATCGGTGATTTGGATCACGACGAGTACGACTCCATCAACCCCGTTCTCTTGAACGCTTCCGCGCGCGATCTACAAGGGTATGTAGATCCACTCCTCCCTCGTTGCTAGATGACTCCATAGATTTATCTTGGTGATGCGTAGAAAATTTTGAATTTCTGCTACGTTCCCCAAGAGTGGTATCAGAGCTAGGTCTATTGCGTAGTTTCTATGCACGAGTAGAACACAAAGTAGTTGTGGGTGTTGATTTTGTTCAATATGCTTACCATTACTAGTCCAATCTTGATTCGGCGGCATCGTGGGATTTCGGCCATCGGGACAAGTTTCGGGGTCACCGGTATTGTACCGGGACCACCGGAAGGGTCCCAGGGGTCCACCGGGTGGGGCCACCTGCCCCGGGGGGGCACATGGGATGTAGGGGGTGCGCCTTGGCCTATATGGGCCAAGGGCACTAGCCCCAAGAGGCCCATGCGCCAAGAGAAGAGGGAAAGGGAGAGTCCTAAAGGGGGAAGGCACCTCCGAGGTGCCTTGGGGAGGATGGACTCCTCCCCCCCTTGGCCGCACCCTTCCTTCGAGGAAGGGGCAAGGCTGCACCCTCCCCCACTCCCTTGGCCCTATATATAGTGGGGGGAAGGGAGGGCAACCATACCTAAGCCCTGGCGCCTCCCTCTCCCTCCCATGACACATCTCCCTCCTCCCGCAGCGCTTGGCGAAGCCCTGTTGGAATCCCGCTACTTCCACCACCACGCCGTCGTGCTGCTGGATCTCCATCAGCCTCTCCTTCCCCCTTGCTGGATCAAGAAGGAGGAGACGTCGCTGCTCCGTACGTGTGTTGAACGCGGAGGTGCCGTCAGTTCGGCGCTAGGATCATCGGTGATTTGGATCACGACGAGTACGACTCCATCAACCCCGTTCTCTTGAACGCTTCTGCGCACGATCTACAAGGGTATGTAGATCCACTCCTCCCTCATTGCTAGGTGACTCCATAGATAGATCTTGGTGATACGTAGGAAAATTTTGAATTTATGCTACGTTCCCGAACAGTAGCATCATGAGCTAGGTCTATGCGTAGTTTCTATGCACGAGTAGAACACAAAGTAGTTGTGGGCGTTGATTTTGTTCAATATGCTTGCCGTTACTAGTCTTATCTTCATTCGGCAGCATCGTGGGATGAAACGGCCCGGACCGACCTTACACGTACTCTTACGTGAGACTGGTTCCACCGACTGGCATGCACTAGTTGCATAAGGTGGCTGACGGGTGTCTGTCTCTCCCACTTTAGTCGGATCGGATTCGATGGACAGGGTCCTTATGAAGGGTAAATAGCAATTGGCATATCACGTTGTGGTTTTGCGTAGGTAAGAAACATTCTTGCTAGAAACCCATAGCAGCCACGTAAAACATGCAACAACAATTAGAGGACGTCTAACTTGTTTTTGCAGGGTATGCTATGTGATGTGATATGGCCAAAAGGATGTGATGAATGATATATGTGATGTATGAGATTGATCATGTTCTTGTAATAGGAATCACGACTTGCATGTCGATGAGTATGACAACCGGCAGGAGCCATAGGAGTTGTCTTAATTTATTTATGACTTGCGTGTCAACATAAACGTCATGTAATTACTTTACTTTATTGCTAACCGTTAGCTATAGTAGTAGAAGTAATAGTTGGCGAGACAACTTCATGAAGACACGATGGAGATCATGGTGTCATGCCGGTGACAAGATGATCATGGAGCCCCAAGATGGAGATCAAAGGAGCTATATGATATTGGCCATATCATGTCACTATTTGATTGCATGTGATGTTTATCATGTTTTTGCATCTTGTTTACTTAGAACGACAGCAGTAAATAAGATGATCCCTCATAATAATTTCAAGAAAGTGTTCCCCCTAACTGTGCACCGTTGCGACAGTTCGTTGTTTCGAAGCACCACGTGATGATCGGGTGTTAGATTCTAACATTCACATACAACGGGTGTAAGACAGATTTACACACGTGAAACACTTAGGTTGACTTGACGAGCCTAGCATGTGTACAGACATGGCCTCGGAACACAGAAGACCGAAAGGTCGAGCATGAGTCGTATGGTAGATACGATCAACATGAAGATGTTCACCGATGTTGACTAGTCCGTCTCACGTGATGATCGGACACGGCCTAGTTGACTCGGATCATGTAATCACTTAGATGACTAGAGGGATGTCTATCTGAGTGGGAGTTCATAAGATGAACTTAATTATCCTGAACATAGTCAAAAGTTCTTCGCAAATTATGTCGTAGCTCGTGCTTCAGTTCTACTGTTTAGATATGTTCCTAGAGAAAATTTAGTTGAAAGTTGATAGTAGCAATTATGCGGACTAGGTCCGTAAACTGAGGATTGTCCTCATTGCTTCATAGAAGGCTTATGTCCTTTATGCACCGCTCAGTGTGCTGAACCTCGAACGTCGTCTGTGGATGTTGCGAACATCTGACATACACGTTTTGATAACTACGTGATAGTTCAGTTAAACGGTTTAGAGTTGAGGCACCGAAGACGTTTTTGAAACATCGCAAAACATATGAGATGTTTCGAGGGCTGAAATTGGGATTTCAGGCTCGTGCCCACGTCAAGAGGTATAAGACCTCCGACGATTTTCTTAGCCTGCAAACTAAGGAGAAAAGCTCAATTGTTGTGCTTGTGCTCAGATTGTCTGAGTACAACAATCGCTTGAATCGAGTGGGAGTTGATCTTCCAGATGAAATAGTGATGGTTCTCCGAAGTCATTACCACCAAGCTGCTAGAGCTTCGTGATGAACTATGATATATCAGGGACATATATGATGATCCTTGAGATATTCGCGATGTTTAACACCGCGAAAGTAGAAATCAAGAAGGAGCATCAATTGTTGATGGTTGGTGAAACCACTAGTTTCAAGAAGGGCAAGGGAACAAAGGGATACTTCATGAAACGGCAATTCAGCTGCTGCTCTAGTGAAGAAACCCAAGGTTGAACCCAAACCCGAGACTGAGTGCTTCTGTAATAAGGGGAACAGCCAGTGGAGCAGAATTACCCTAGATACTTGGATATAAATTGTGTTAATGTGTACTTTACTAGTACTCCTAGTAGCACCAGGGTATTAGATACCGGTTCAGTTGCTAAGTGTTACTAACTCGAAATAAAAGCTACGGAATAAACGGAGACTAGCTAAAGGTGAGATGAAGATATGTGTTGGAAGTATTTCCAAGGTTGATCAAATATTGTACGCTCCCTCTACCATCGAGATTGGTATTAAAACCTAAATAATTTTTATTTGGTGTTTGCGTTGAGCATAGACATGACTGGATTATGTCTATCGCAATACGGTTATTCATTTAAGGAGAATAATGGTTACTCTGTTTATTTGAATAATACCTTCAATGGTCTTGCACCTAAAATGAATGGTTCATTGAATCTCGATCATAGTGATACACATGTTCATGCCAAAAGATATAAGATAGTAATGATAGTACCACCTACTTGTGGCACTGCCACGTAAGTCATATCGGTATAAAACGCATGAAGAAGCTCCATGTTGATGGATCTTTGGGCTCACTCGTTTTTGAAAAGTTTGAGGCATGCGAACCATGTCTATTGGTGTATATGCATGAAGAAACTCCATGCAAATGGAGCGTTTGGACTCACTTGATTTTGAATCACTTGAGACATGCAAATCATACCACATGGGCAAGATGACCACTAGTAGAAAAAGGGTCAAACGTGAAGCACATTAGTGCCGGTTTGAATTAGAGCCGGCACTAATGTGTACATTAGTGCCGGTTCATGGCGGCGATCAATAGTACCGGTTCGTGGCGAACCTTTAATACCGGTTCATGCCACGAACCGGTACTAAAGAGGCTGTGTAAGCCTGCGGTCAGGCTATGGCCCCACCATCACCATTTAGTGCCGGTTCGTACCACGAACCGGTACTAATGAGGTTATGGCAAGCTGTTTTTAGTCCCACCTCGCCAAGAGAGAGGCAGTATGAGCGGTTTATAAGCCGTGAGTGCACAGACAATGACGAAGAGTTGCAATGCTCACCTACATGTTGATTAGCTTCAAGCCTTGCGGAATAGCATAGATTGCACTGAGCTATGTGTAGTGCAGTCTACACTATTCCGAATGGCTTGAAGCAAATTAACCAGCATTGCACCTCTTTTTTATTTTTAATAACTTATTTAAACTCCGGACTTCTTTTGTGTTCAGTATGCAGCATTTAAAGCGACGTCATCAATTTCCAACATGTTCTAACATTATTTGTTGTTTTTCGGTCATTTACCTAATTGTTTAGAGAGCTAAATGACCGTGAAATTGAAAATCACTACAAAATGAATCCTGAAAATGTTGAAACTTGGCATGGTATCATCATATCACCCGCATAGCATGCGCGAAAGAGTAGAGAGGGTCACGGCAAAAACTGGACGCACTTCGTGTACAAACTGGACAAACTCTTTCCGAGTATCAGGGTTTCGGAGTCCGGAGTGGGTACTAATGTGCAACTCTTTGCTTGGTTTTGTTAGGGTGGTCCCTAGGAAGTCCCAAAACAATGGCATGAACCACCTCTACACAAGATTCCCTCATGTTCGTCGGTTATGGTACTTTCAGCCTATAAGTACTTAGACTCAGAGTGAGGAATCGATGCCGCTGAAGACCCTACACAAGGAGTGAGTGAATATTTGGCATGTACCACCCTAAGAGCACTTTTAAACACATGGTATGCCAACTCCTAGATTTTCGTGCCATCCCGATGCTCCGGAGCCCCTCTATGGCGAAACCCTAGCCCCTCTACAACTTTCACCTAAGCCCAGAGTGGGTACTAATGTGCATCCCACCAATCAGGAAGAACCACACGGATCGTGTGTTTCTTTCTAGCTCTTGCGATTCGTTGGATCAAGGGTGTGTTTCTTCCTAGCTCATGTGAGTCGTTGGATCGAAACTACCACAATCACTTTGTGAGCCGGACGACCCTATATATAGCCCACCTCTCGCCTTCCCTGCATAAGTCTTTCAGTTCATCGACTACATACATCTACCAGTTCATCGACTGCATACATCTACCAGTTCATCGACTGAATACAAATCATCCGTATTCGCCATCATACGTCCAACCCTGCATTTGATATGCATATATATGCATCACGAGCCACGGTTGGGCTGTATGATGGCGATACCGATTGGTTTGTTCTAGATCCGACATAAAAGGTTTGATACAACTTCTTTTTTGTGACATAAGAGCTATCTCTCCTCCTACCTATTTTAGTTACACAACTACCTATTTGTGCCAAATTTTCACTTTTGCTGTTGCTCTTGCATCATAAGCATCCATGTTAACTGGACTTACAAGTAATGCAATTTAACCAAACTATCTTGTGATCTTCGCCAAGCGAGAGGCAGTATGAGCGGTTTATAAGCCGTGAGTATGCAGCATTTAAAGCGACGTCATCAATTTCCAACATGTTCTGACATCATTTGTTGTTTTTCGGTCATTTACCTAATTGTTTAGAGAGCTAAATGACCGTGAAATTGAAAATCACTACAAAATGAATCCTGAAAATGTTGAAACTTGGCATGGTATCATCATATCACCCGCATAGCATGCGCGAAAGAGTAGAGAGGGTCACGGCAAAAACTGGACGCACTTCGTGTACAAACTAGACATACTCTTTCCGAGTATCAGGGTTTCGGACGAGAACTCATCCGTTACCTGGCCACTTCAATGTTTTTTAAACTTATTTGAACTCCGGACTTCTTTTGTGTTCAGTATCCAGCATTTAAAGTGATGTCATCAATTTCCAACATGTTCTGACATCATTTGTTGTTTTTCGGTCATTTACCGAATTGTTCAGTATGCAGCATTCAATTTCCAGAAGAAAATAAATAGAAGAAAATAAATAATGCAGAAAATAAAAAAACTATACAAAAAAATTACTCAAAAATAAATAGAAGAAAATAAATAATGCATAAAAGAAAAAATATATAAAAAACTACTCAAAAATAAATAGAAAAAAATAAGTAATGCAGAAAAGAAAAAACTATATAAAAAATTTGTTGGCGCGCTGCCAGTGGTTCGGTCATTTACCTAATTGTTCAGTATGCAGCATTCAATTTCCAGAAGAAAATAAATAGAAGAAAATAAATAATGCAGAAAATAAAAAAACTATAAAAAAAATTACTCAAAAATAAATAGAAGAAAATAAATAATGCAGAAAAGAAAAAACTATATAAAAAACTACTCAAAAATAAATAGAAGAAAATAAGTAATGCAGCAAAGAAAAAACTATATAAAAAATTTGTTGGCGCGCTGCCCAGTGGGCCTGCCAGACCTAGGGTGTGCAGCAAATGCAGGCCCAGAAGGGCCAGCAGACTCACAGGGCAGCGCGCCCTAATTAATTAGGCCCAGAAGTCTGCTATATAGAGGAGTTCGAAGAGGTAGCCGCGGCTGGGTTTATAAACCAGTGCGGCTGCCCTTCGCCGGGCGAGGTGAGACTAAACTTTGGGGTGGCAGCGCAAGGCCATTAGTACCGGTTGGTGGCTCCAACCGGTACTAAAGACCACCCTTTAGTACCGGTTGGAGCCACCAACCGGTACTAAAGGCCGAGCAGGCCTTTAGTACCGGTTGGTGGCTCCAACCGGTACTAAAGGCTCACCCTATATATACAGCACTTACGAAATTTCAGTTACATCTCCCCACTTCTTTCGTCAACCTCTCGCGCGCCGCTCCCGTCGTCGCCGCCCGTCGCCCGTCGTCGTCGTCGTCCCCGCCGCCGCCCCGAACGCCGCGCGCCGCCGTCCGTCGTCGTCCCGCGCCGCGGTCCCATCATCGTCCCGCGCCGCCGTCCGTATGTATCTCGCTCTCTCCTCGCGCGTACCCGGCCGCCGCGCCGCGCGCCGTCCGCCCCGAACGCCGCGCGCCGCCGTCTGTCCCCGCCGCCGCCCCGAACGCCGGCGCCCCCGCCCCGTACGCCGCCGCCCCCGCCCCGTACGCCGCCGCCCCCGCTCGTACGTACGGGGCGGTGGCGTACGGGGCCGCACACACAAACACATATACCACACACGCATACACACACATACACACACACACACACACACACACATTTTTTTACTTATTTTCTGTTTTTTAGAAAAGTTAATTAGATGATCGAATGTTAGATTAATGTTGAATGTTAGATGAATTAGCTAGCTAGATAGTAAAATTGTCGAACTAGAGATTAGAACTAGTTGAATAATTAATATAACTAGTTTATTTTTACTAAGAAAATTTAGGTATATGAGATTTGAACTAGTTCAATAATTAATATAACTAGTTTATTTTTAGTAAGAAAATTTAGGTATATATGAGATTTGAACTAGTTCAATAATTAATATAACTAGTTTATTTTTAGTAAGAAAATTTAGGTATATGAGATTTGAACTAGTTGAATAATTAATATAACTAGTTTATTTTTAGTAAGAAAATTTAGGTATATGAGATTTGAACTAGTTCAATAATTAATATAACTAGTTTATTTTTAGTAAGAAAATTTAGGTATATGAGATTTGAACTAGTTGAATAATTAATATAACTAGTTTATTTTTAGTAAGAAAATTTAGGTATATGAGATTTGAACTAGTTGAATAATTAATATAACTAGTTTATTTTTAGTAAGAAAAATTTAGGTATCTGAGATTTGATGATCTAATTAAAATATTATTTGTTAATGAGTTTTTCTGTTTATTTAATTTTTTATATATTTTGAGTTTATATAAATGTTAGATTAATGTCGAATGTTAGATGAATTAGATAGAAAAGTTAAATATATAGTAATGTCAATTGAATATATAGTTAGATATATTAATGTCAAATGTTAGATGAATATATATTTGGCTAGATATAGGTGTTTAATGTTTCACCTATATGAACATAGGAAATGTCATCTGACGACGAAAAAGATTTTATTATGTGCGAACACTGTGAAGACCAGCGCGGCCTGTGCGACCAAAATTTCCTTGTTGATGGTAGGCGCTTCAGCATCAAGCTGGATGAGACATTCGAAGTTGATACAGTAAGTCACTTTGTCAATTATTATTTGAATGCAAAACTTATGCTTCATTTGCTTCAACTTATAATTTTAAATTTTCACTATTCTACTAGCGCATCCCCTGCCATGCAAGAATTTTTGTCTTGGATAAGATAGGTTTTAGTGCTATAGATGATATGGAGGTAAAGAGAGTTTACTTGAAGACGGAGCATGGGTATACTTCCAACGTCAAATTATATAATGGAGACACATACACCCATTTTGAATGCAAAACTTGGCAAGCACTATGCAAGGCTTATGCATTTGAGCCTGATATGGTTATCACCTTTGATATTCGTCTGGAAGATGATATTGAAGGTAATATAGACATCCGGGTCGATGTGCAAACGCCTCCAGTTCTACCATTTGGTGAGTTTTTCTCAACCATGCATGCATATGTGTTTATGTTTTTGATACAGTTTATTCAAAAATAGTTGACAACTAATTTGTATTGTCAGCTTATTTCGGTTCAAGCAAACATGTCCGGCGCTTGGTAGACAGGACCTACTACTGCCCCGGGGCTCAACTAAACTGCGAGGAGATAAGTCATTATGTTTCATGGCTTGAGGATCTTAATACTGTCAAGACAATTTTTTTTCCTAAACTTAGAAATGTTAGTACTCAAAACGTGCGACCAATGGTGATCGTATTGAACTACGGTCACATCTATAATTGAAAGATGATAAGATTTTAAATATTTGTCCTTAATTAGTGCATCTTCTGCATACATTACTTTTGAAGCTAAACTTTCATTGCTTAGTATATTAATTACTATATGGTGTTCTTCAACAGGGACTTCCGATGACAGTTGTGCCTCAGTGGATCGAGACAAAAGGTCGCATGTCAATGGTTAGCTTACGACCAAGATTTCCTACATTGCACATGAGTGCATTCAGGATTTCTGAAAGCGAAGAATGCTTAATAGTGAAAGATTGGAGCAAAATTGTTAACGATCGCAGAGAAGTACTAGGGGGCAGCAAGGAGAAGCGCAACCCAAGATTAGAAGACAGATTCATGTGCATGCTCCAGTATGATGAATCAGGAGAGCTATACATGTTCTATGTTATTCTACCTGAGAGGGAGCAGCAGGATCAGTAGCTACTAGTTCATGCTCTTAATTAGTACTTGTCTCATGTCCGTGTCCTGAACTTCGATGTTGGTAATGATTATGTTGAACTTGATGATATCTTTGCTTCTGTTACAAAGTGAATGTTTCCTCTTTAAGCTAGCCAGCGTTGATGATGATTAGATAGCTAGCGGTAATGACTATGATGATTAAATAGTGGTAATTAGACGACTATGATGATTTTTAGCTAGCTAGAGTTTATTTATTTATTAATATGCGATGATGATGATGATGATGATGATGATGATGATGATGATGATGATGACGACTACAACTCATTATAACGTAAAACAATCCTAAATTAAATTGATAACACAAATTTAATTGAAAAATACAAAATAAAACAAAAACCCACAAGCATTTAGTACCGGCTGGTGTTACCAACCGGTACTAAAGGGCTCCCGGCCCCTGGAGCTGGCTCGTGCCACGTGGATCCCCTTTAGCACCGATTCGTGCTGAACCGGTACTAAAGGGGGGGCCTTTAGTGCCGAAACGTTAGTGCCGGTTCCTAAACCGGCACTAAAGGGCCTTACGAACCGGTGCTATTGCCCGGTTCTGCACTAGTGGACTGAAAGCCTCGGTTTCAGTAAAATGGAACTAGAAAGCAACTTGTTGGAAGTAATACATTTTGATGTGTGCAGTCCAATGAGTGCTGAGGCATGTAGTGGATATCGTTATGTTCTTACTTCACAGATGATTTGAGTAGATGTTGAGTATATTTACTTGATGAATCACGAGTCTGAATTATTGAAAGGTTCAAGTAATTTCAGGGTGAAGTTGAAAGATCGTCGTGACAACAGGATAAAATATCTATGATATGATCATAGAGATGAATATCTGAATTACGAGTTTGGCACAGAATTAAGACATTGTGGAAATTGTTTCACAACTAATACAGCCTGGAACACCATAGTGTGATGGTGTGTCCGAACATCATAACTGCACCCTATTGGATATGATGAATACCATGATGTCTCTTATCGAATTACCACGATAGTTTATGGGTTAGGCATTAGAGACAACCACATTCACTTTAAATAGGGCACCACGTAATTCCGATGAGATGACACCATATGAACTATGGTTTAGAGAAACCTAAGTTGTCATTTCTTAAAAGTTTAGGGCTACGACGCTTATGTGAAAAAGTTTCAGGCTGATAAGCTCGAACCCAAGGCGGATAAATGCATCTTCATAGGACACCCAAAACAGTTGGGTATACCTCCTGTCTCAGATTCGAAAGAAATAAGGGATTGTTTCTAGAATCGGGTCCTTTCTCGAGGAAAAGTTTCTCTCGAAAGAATTGAGTGGGAGGATGGTGGAGACTTGATGAGGTTATTGAACCGTCTCTTCAACTAGTGTGTGGCAGGGCACAGGAAGTTGTTCCTGTGGCACCTACAACAATTGAAGTGGAAGTTTATGATAGTGATCATGAAACTTCAGACCAAGTCACTACCAAACCTCGTGGGATGACAAGGATGCGTACTGCTTCAGAGTGGTACGTAATCCTGTCTTGGAATTCATGTTGCTAGACAACAATGAACCTACGAGCCATGGAGAAGGGATGGTGGGCCCGGATTCCGATAAATGGCTCGAGGCCATAAAATCCGAGAGAGGATCCATGTATGAAAACAAAGTGTAGACTTTGGAAGAACTACTTGATGGTCGTGAGGCTGTTGAGTACAGATGGATTTAAAAGGAAGACGGACAATGATGGTAAATGTCACCATTAATAAAGCTCGACTTGTCGTTAAGATGTTTTTCGACAAGTTCAAGGAGTTGACTATGATGAGACTTTCTGACTCATAGCGATGCTAAGAGTTTGTTGGGATTATATTAGCGATTACTGCATTATTTATGAAATCTTGCAGATAGGATGTCAAAACATCGTTTACTCAACGATTTTCTTGAGGAAAGGTTGTATGTGATACAACCGGAAGGTTTTGTTAATCCTGAAAGATGCTAATAAGTATGCAATGCTCCAGCAATCCTTCTGAGGACTGGAGTAAGCATCTCGGAGTTGGAATGTATGCTTTGATGAGATGATCAAAGATTTGGGGTGTATACAAAGTTTATGAGAAACTTGTATTTCCAAAAAAGTGAGTGGGAGCACTATAGAATTTCTGATAAATATATGTTGACATATTGTTGATCAGAAATGACGTAGAACTTCTGGAAAGCATATAGGGTCATTTGGGAAGTGTTTTTCAATGGAAAGCCTGGATTAAGCTACTTGAACATTGAGCATCAAGATCTATAAGGATAGATCAAAACACTTAATGGTACTTTCAAATGAGCACATACCTTGACATGATCTTGAAAGTGTTCAAGATGGATCAGTCAAAGAAGGAGTTCTTGCCTGAGTTGTAAGGTATGAAGTGAAGACTTAAAGCTCGACCATGGTAGAATAGAGAGAAAGGACGAAGGTCGTCCCCTATGCTTAAGACATAGGCTCTACAATATGCTATGCTGTGTACCGCGCCTGAAGTGTGCCTTGCCATAAGTCAGTCAAGGGGTACAAGAGTGATCCAAGAATGGATCACAGGACAGCGGTCAAAGTTATCCTTAGTAACTAGTGGACTAAGGAATTTTCTCGATTATGGAGGTGATAAAGAGTTCGACGTAAAGAGTTACGTCGATGCAAGCTTAACACCTATCCGGATAGCTCTGAGTAGAGATGCCGGATACGTATAATGGAGCAACAATTTAGAATAGCTCCAAGTAGAACAGTTATTTGCAATAGCTCCAAATAGAACGTGGTAGCTACATCTAGGAGATGACATAGAGATTTGTGAAGCACACACGGATCTGAAAGGTTCAGACCCGTTGACTAAAACCTCTCTCACAAGCAACATGATCAAACCCAGAACTCATTGAGTGTTAATCACATAGTGATGTGAACTAGATTATTGACTCTAGTAACTCTTTGGATGTTGGTCACATGGCGATGTGACTTGTGAGTGTTAATCACATGGCGATGTGAACTAGATTATTGACTCTAGTGCAAGTGGGAGACGGTTGGAAATATGCCCTAGAGGCAATAATAAATAAGTTATTATTATATTTCCTTGTTCATGATAATCGTTTATTATCCATGCTAGAATTGTATTGATAGGAAACTCAGATACATGTGTGGATACATAGACAACACCATGTCCCTAGTAAGCCTCTAGTTGACTAGCTCATTGATCAATAGATGGTTACGGTTTCCTGACCATGGACATTGGATGTCGTTGATAACAAGATCACATCATTAAGAGAATGATGTGATGGACAAGACCCAATCCTAAGCATAGCACTAGATCGTGTAGTTCGTATGCTAAAGCTTTTCTAATGTCAAGTATCATTTCCTTAGACCATGAGATTGTGCAACTCCCGGATACCGTAGGAGTGCTTTGGGTGTGCCAAACGTCACAACGTAACTGGGTGGCTATAAAGGTACACTACGGGTATCTCCGAAAGTGTCTGTTGGGTTGGCATGAATCGAGACTGGGATTTGTCACTCCGTGTAAACGGAGAGGTATCTCTGGGCCCACTCGGTAGGACATCATCATAATGTGCACAATGTGATCAAGGAGTTGATCACGGGATGATGTGTTATGAAACGAGTAAAGAGACTTGCCGGTGACGAGATTGAACAAGGTATCGGGATACCGACGATCGAATCTCGGGCAAGTATCGTACCGCTAGACAAAGGGAATTGTATACGGGATTGATTAAGTCCTTGACATCGTGGTTCATCCGATGAGATCATCGTGGAACATGTGGGAGCCAACATGGGTATCCAGATCCCGCTGTTGTTTATTGACCGGAGAGTCATCTCGGTCATGTCTGCATGTCTCCCGAACCCGTAGGGTCTACACACTTAAGGTTCGGTGACGCTAGGGTTATAGAGATATTAGTATGCGGTAACCCGAAAGTTGTTCGGAGTCCCGGATGAGATCCCAGACGTCACGAGGAGTTCCGGAATGGTCCGGAGGTAAAGAATTATATATAGGAAGTGCTATTTCGGCCATCGGGACAAGTTTCGGGGTCACCGGTATTGTACCGGGACCACCGGAAGGGTCCCGGGGGTCCACCGGGTGGGGCCACCTGCCCCGGGGGGCCACACGGGCTGTAGGGGGTGCGCCTTGGCCTATATGGGCCAAGGGAACCAGCCCCAAGAGGCCCATGCGCCAAGAATCAAGGGACAGGAAGAGTCCTAAAGGGGGAAGGCACCTCCGAGGTGCCTTGGGGAGGAGGGACTCCTCCCTGGCCGCACCCTTCCTTGGAGGAAGGGCCTAGGCTATGCGTCCCCCTCTCCCTTGGCCCTATATATAGTGGGGGGAAGGGAGGGCAGCCCAACCTAAGCCCTGGCGCCTCCCTCTCCCTCCCATGACACATCTCCCTCCTCCCGCAGCGCTTGGCGAAGCCCTGTTGGAATCCCGCTACTTCCACCACCACGCCGTCGTGTTGTTGGATCTCCATCAACCTCTCCTCCCCCCTTGCTGGATCAAGAAGGAGGAGACGTCGCTGCTCCGTACGTGTGTTGAACGCGGAGGTGCCGTCCGTTCGGCGCTAGGATCATCGGTGATTTGGATCACGACGAGTACGACTCCATCAACCCCGTTCTGTTGAACGCTTTCGCTTAGCGATCTACATGGGTCTGTAGATGCACTCTCCCTCCCCTCGTTGCTGGTTTCTCCATAGATAGATCTTGGTGACACGTAGGAAAATTTTGAATTATTGCTACGTTCCCCAACAGTGGCATCATGAGCTAGGTCTATGCGTAGTTACTATGCACGAGTAGAACACAAAGTAGTTGTGGGCGTTGATTTTGTTCAATATGCTTACCGTTACTAGTCCAATCTTGATTCGGCGGCATCGTGGGATGAAGCGGCCCGGACCGACCTTACACGTACTCTTACGTGAGACTGGTTCCACCGACTGACATGCACTAGTTGCATAAGGTGGCTAGCGAGTGCCTGTCTCTCCCACTTTAGTCGGATCGAATTCGATGAAAAGGGTCCTTATGAAGGGTAAATAGCAATTGGCATATCACGTTGTGGTTTTTGCGTAGGTAAGAAACGTTCTTGCTAGAAACCCATAGCAGCCACGTAAAACATGTAAACAGCAATTAGAGGACGTCTAACTTGTTTTTGCAGGGTATGCTATGTGATGTGATATGGCCAAAAGGATGTGATGAATGATATATGTGATGTATGAGATTGATCATGTTCTTGTAATAGGAATCACGACTTGCATGTCGATGAGTATGACAACCGGCAGGAGCCATAGGAGTTGTCTTAATTTATTTATGACCTGCGTGTCAACATAAACGTCATGTAATTACTTTACTTTATTGCTAACCGTTAGCTGTAGAAGTAGAAGTAATAGTTGGCGAGACAACTTCATGAAGACACGATGATGGAGATCATGATGATGGAGATCATGGTGTCATGCCGGTGACGATGATGATCATGGAGCCCCGGAGATGGAGATCAAGAGGAGCAAAGTGATGATGGCCATATCATGTCACTATTTGATTGCATGTGATGTTTATCATGTTTATGCATCTTGTTTACTTAGAACGACGGTAGTAAATAAGATGATCCCTCATAATAATTTCAACAAAGTGTTCCCCCTAACTGTGCACCATTGCGACAGTTCATTGTTTCGAAGCACCACGTGATGATCGGGTGTTAGATTCTAACGTTCACATACAACGGGTGTAAGACAGATTTACACACGCGAAACACTTAGGTTGACTTGACGAGCCTAGCATGTGTACAGACATGGCCTCGGAACATAGAAGACCGAAAGGTCGAGCATGCGTCGTATGGTAGATACGATCAACATGAAGATGTTCACCGATGTTGACTAGTCCGTCTCACGTGATGATCGGACACGGCCTAGTTTACTCGGATCATGTAATCACTTAGATGACTAGAGGGATGTCTATCTGAGTGGGAGTTCATAAGATGAACTTAATTATCCTGAACATAGTCAAAAGATCTTTGCAAATTATGTCGTAGCTCGCGCTTCAGTTCTACTGTTTAGATATGTTCCTAGAGAAAATTTAGTTGAAAGTTGATAGTAGCAATTATGCGGACTAGGTCCGTAAACCGAGGATTGTCCTCATTGCTTCATAGAAGGCTTATGTCCTTAATGCACCGCTCAGTGTGCTGAACCTCGAACGTCGTCTGTGGATGTTGCGAACATCTGACATACACGTTTTGATAACTACGTGATAGTTCCGTTAAACGGTTTAGAGTTGAGGCACCGAAGACGGTTTTTGAAACGTCGCGAAACATATGAGATGTTTCGAGGGCTGAAATTGGAATTTCAGGCTCGTGCCCACGTCAAGAGGTATAAGACCTCCGATGATTTTCTTAGCCTGCAAACTAACGGAGAAAAGCTCAATTGTTGAGCTTGTGCTCAGATTGTCTGAGTACATCAATCATTTGAATCGAGTGGGAGTTGATCTTCCAGATGAGACAGTGATGTTTCTCCAAAGTCATTGCCACCAAGCTGCTAGAGCTTCGTGATGAACTATAATATATCAGGGACATATATGATGATCCTTGAGATATTCGCGATGTTTGACACCAAAGTAGAAATCAAGAAGGAGCATCAATTGTTGATGGTTGGTGAAACCACTAGTTTCAAGAAGGGCAAGGGCAAGAAGGGATACTTCATGAAACGGCAATTCAGCTGCTGCTCTAGTGAAGAAACCCAAGGTTGAACCCAAACCCGAGACTAAGTGCTTCTGTAATAAAGGGAATGGCCACTGGAGCAGAATTACCCTAGATACTTGGTAGATGAGAAGGCTGGCAAGGTCGATAGAAGTATAGTGGATATACATTGTGTTAATGTGTACTTTACTAGTACTCCTAGTAGCACCAGGGTATTAGATACCGGTTCGGTGGATAAGTGTTAGTAACTTGAAATAAAAGCTACGGAGTAAACGGAGACTAGCTAAAGGTGAGCTGACGATATGTGTTGGAAGTGTTTCCAATGTTGATATGATCAAGCATCGCACGCTCCCTCTACCATCGAGATTGGTGTTAAACCTAAATAATGGTTATTTGGTGTTTGCGTTGAGCATAGACATGATTGGATTATGCCTATCGCAATACGGTTATTCATTTAAGGAGAATAACGGTTACTCTGTTTTTTGAATAATACCTTCAATGGTCTTGCACCTAAAATGAATGGTTCATTGAATCTCGATCATAGTGATACACATGTTCATGCCAAAAGATATAAGATAGTAATGATAGTACCACCTACTTGTGGCACTGCCACTTAAGTCATATCGGTATAAAACGCATGAAGAAGCTCCATGTTGATGGATCTTTGGACTCACTCGTTTTTGAAAAGTTTGAGGCATGCGAACCATGTCTATTGGTGTATATGCATGAAGAAACTCCATGCAAATGGACCGTTTGGACTCACTTGATTTTGAATCACTTGAGACATGCAAATCATACCACATGGGCAAGATGACTGAAAGCCTCGTTTTCAGTAAAATGGAACTAGAAAGCAACTTGTTGGAAGTAATACATTTTGATGTGTGCAGTCCGATGAGTGCTGAGGCGTGTAGTGGATATCGTTATGTTCTTACTTCACAGATGATTTGAGTAGATGTTGAGTATATTTACTTGATGAATCACGAGTCTGAATTATTGAAAGGTTCAAGTAATTTCAGGGTGAAGTTGAAAGATCGTCGTGACAAGAGGATAAAAGATCTATCGTATGATCATAGAGATGAATATCTGAATTACGAGTTTGGCACATAATTAAGACATTGTGGAAATTGTTTCACAACTAATACAGCCTGGAACACCGTAGCGTGATGGTGTGTCCGAACATCATAAGTACACCCTATTGGATATGATGCATACCATGATGTCTCTTATCGAATTACCACAATAGTTTATGGGTTAGGCATTAGAGACAACCACATTCACTTTAAATAGGGCACCACGTAATTCCGATGATATGACACCGTATGAACTATGGTTTAGAGAAACCTAAGCTGTCATTTCTTAAAAGTTTGGGGCTGCGACGCTTATGTGGAAAAGTTTCAGGCTGATAAACTCGAACCCAAAGCGGATAAATGCATCTTCATAGGACACCCAAAACAGTTGGGTATACCTCCTGTCTCAGATCCGAAAGCAATAAGGGATTGTTTCTAGAATCGGGTCCTTTCTCGAGGAAAAGTTTCTCTCGAAAGAATTGAGTGGGAGGATGGTGGAGACTTGATGAGGTTATTGAACCGTCTCTTCAACTAGTGAGTAGCAGGGCACAGGAAGTTGTTCCTGTGGCACCTACACCAATTGAAGTAGAAGCTTATGATAGTGATCATGAAACTTCGGATCAAGTCACTACCGTACTTCGTAGGGTGACAAGGATGCGTACTGCTTCAGAGTGGTACAGTAATCCTGTCTTGGAAGTCATGTTGCTAGACAACAATGAACCTACGAGCTATGGAGAAGCGATGGTGGGCCCGGATTCCGATAAATGGCTCGAGGCCATAAAATCCGAGAGAGGATCCATGTATGAAAACAAAGTGTAGACTTTGGAAGAACTACTTGATGGTCGTGAGGCTATTGAGTACAGATGGATTTAAAAGGAAGACGGACAATGATGGTAAGTATCACCATTAAGAAAGCTCGACTTGTTGTTAAGATGTTTTCCGACAAGTTCAAGGAGTTGACTACGATGAGACTTTCTCACTCGTAGCGATGCTAAGAGTCTGTTGGAATTATATTAGCGATTACTGCATTATTTATGAAATCTTGCAGATAGGATGTCAAAACATTGTTTCCTCGACGATTTTCTTGAGGAAAGGTTGTATGTGATACAACCGGAAGGTTTTGTCAATCCTGAAAGATGCTAATAAGTATGCAAAGCTCCAGCAATCCTTCTAGGGACTGGAGTAAGCATCTCAGAGTTGGAATGTATGCTTTGATGATGATCAAAGATTTTGGGTTTATACAAAGTTTATGAGAAACTTGTATTTCCAAAGAAGTGAGTGGGAGCACTATAGAATTTCTGATGAGTATATGTTGTTGACATATTATGGATCAAAAATGATGTAGAATTTCTGGAAAGCATATAGGGTTATTTGGAAAGTGTTTTTCAATGGAAAAACTGGATTAGGCTACTTGAGTATTGAGTATTAAGATCTGTGAGGATAGATCAAAACGCTTAATAGTACTTTCAAATGAATACATACCGTGACAAGATTTTGAAGGAGTTCAAAATGGATCGGCAAAGAAGGAGTTCTTGGCTGTGTTATAAGGTGTGAACATTGAGTAAGACTCGAAACCTGACCGCGGCAGAATAGAGAGAAAGGACGAAGGTCGTCCCCTATGCTTTAGACGTAGGCTCTAAAGTATGCTATGCTGTGTACCGCACCTGATGTGTGCGTTGCCACATATCTGACAAGAGGGTACAAAGGTAATCTAGGAGTAGATCACCAGATAGCGGTCTAAATTATCCTTAGAGGAATAAGGATATGTTTCTCGGTTATGGAGCTGATAAAGAGTTCGACGTAAAGAGTTACGTCGATGCAAGCTTAACACCTATTCGGATAGCTCTGAGTAGAGATGCCGGATACGTATAATGGAGCAACAATTTAGAATAGCTCCAAGTAGAACAGTTATTTGAAATGGCTCCAAATAGAATGTGGTAGCTACATCTAGGAGATGACATAGAGATTTGTAAAGCACACATGGATCTGAAAGGTTCAGACCCGTTGACTAAAACCTCTCTCACAAGCAACATGATCAAACCCAGAACTCATTGAGTGTTAATCACATAGTGATGTGAACTAGATTATTGACTCTAGTAAACTCTTTGGATGTTGGTCACATGGCGATGTGACCTGTGAGTGTTAATCACATAGTGATGCGAACTAGATTATTGACTCTAGTAAACTCTTTGGATGTTGGTCACATGGCGGTTTGACCTGTGAGTGTTAATCACATGGCGATGTGAATTAGATTATTGACTCTAGTGCAAGTGGGAGACTGTTGGAAATATGCCCTAGAGGCAATAATAAATTAGTTATTATTATATTTCCTTGTTCATGATAATCGTTTATTAACCATGCTATAATTGTATTGATAGGAAACTCAGATACATGTGTGGATACATAGACAACACCATGTCCCTAGTAAGCCTCTAGTTGACTAGCTCGTTGATCAATAGATGGTCACAGTTTCCTGACCATGGACATTGGATGTCGTTGATAACGGGATCACATCATTAGGAGAATGATGTGATGGACAAGACCCAATCCTAAGCCTAGCACAAGATCGTGTAGTTCGTATGCTAAAGCTTTTCTAATATCTAGTATCATTTCCTTAGACCATGAGATTGTGCAACTCCCAGATACCGTAGGAATACTTTGGGTGTGCCAAACGTCACAACGTAACTGGGTGACTATAAAGGTGCACTACGGGTATCTTCGAAAGTGTCTGTTGGGTTGGCACGAATCGAGACTGGGATTTGTCACTCCGTGTGACGGAGAGGTATCTCTGGGCCCACTCGGTAGGACATCATCATAATGTGCACAATGTGATCAAGGAGTTGATCACGGGATGATGTGTTACGGAACGAGTAAAGAGACTTGCCGGTAGCGAGATTGAACAAGGTATCGGGATACCGACGATCGAATCTCGGGCAAGTATCATACCGCTAGACAAAGGGAATTGTATACGGGATTGATTAAGTCCTTGACATCGTGGTTCATCCGATGAGATCATCGTGGAACATGTGGGAGCCAACATGGGTATCCAGATCCCGCTGTTGGTTATTGACCGGAGAGTCATCTCGGTCATGTCTGCATGTCTCCCGAACCCGTAGGGTCTACACACTTAAGGTTCAGTGACGCTAGGGTTATAGAGATATTAGTATGCGGTAACCCGAAAGTTGTTCGGAGTCCCGGATGAGATCCCGGACGTCACTAGGAGTTCCGGAATGGTCCGGAGGTAAAGAATTATATATAGGAAGTGCTATTTCGGCCATCCGGACAAGTTTCGGGGTCACCGGTATTGTACCGGGACCACCGGAAGGGTCCCGGGGGTCCACCGGGTGGGGCCACCTGCCCCGGGGGGGCACATGGGCTGTAGGGGGTGCGCCTTGGCCTACATGGGCCAAGGGCACCAGCCCCTAGAGGCCCATGTGCCAAAGGGACAAGAGGAGGGGAGAGTCCTAAAGGGGGAAGGCACCTCCGAGGTGCCTTGGGGAGGATGGACTCCTCCCCCCCTTGGCCGCACCCTTCCTTGGAGGAAGGGGCAAGGCTGCGCCCTCCCCCTCTCCCTTGGCCCTATATATAGTGGGGGGAAGGGAGGGCAACCATACCTAAGCCCTGGCGCCTCCCTCTCCCTCCCATGACACACCTTCCTCCTCCCGCAGCGCTTGGCGAAGCCCTGTTGGAATCCCGCTGCTTCCACCACCACGCTGTCGTGCTGCTGGATCTCCATCAACCTCTCCTTTCCCCTTGCTGGATCAAGAAGGAGGAGACGTCGCTGCTCCGTACGTGTGTTGAACGCGGAGGTGCCGTCCGTTCGGCGCTAGGATCATCGGTGATTTGGATCACGACGAGTACGACTCCATCAACCCCGTTCTCTTGAACGCTTCCGCGCGCGATCTACAAGGGTATGTAGATCCACTCCTTCCTCGTTGCTAGATGACTCCATAGATAGATCAGATCGCGTGTATTGGGCAGCCCCTAGGCCTCATATATATAGGGGAAGGGGAGGAGGGTGCGCCCCCTCTAGGGTTCCCACCCCTAGAGGGGCGGCAGCCCCAAACCCATCTATGGGTGGCGGCCACAAGGGGGGAGGAGAGGGAGGCGCAGGGAGTATGGGCCTTAGGGCGCATCTGCCCTTAGGGTTTGCCCCCTCTCCCCTTCTAGGCGCATGGGCCTTAGTGGGAGGCGCCCCAGCCCACCTAGGGGCTGGTGCCTTCTCATACTTGGCCCATGTATGCCTCTGGGGCCCATGCCCCCCCCCCCGGTGGACCCCCGGACCCCTCCGGTGGTCCCGGTACATTACCGATAAACCCCGAAACCTTTCCGGTGACCAAAACAGGACTTCCCATATATAAATCTTTACCTCCGGACCATTCCGGAACTCCTCGTGACATCCGGGACTCCGAACAACATTCAGTAACCACATACAAACTTCCTTTATAACCCTAGCGTCATCGAACCTTAAGTGTGTAGACCCTACGGGTTCGGGAGACATGCAGACATGACCGAGACATTCTCCGGTCAATAACCAACAGCGGGATCTGTATACCCATGTTGTCTCCCACATGTTCCACGATGATCTCATCGGATGAACCACGATGTCAAGGACTTAATCAATCCCCTATACAATTCCCTTTGTCTATCGGTACGATACTTGCCCGAGATTCGATCGTCGGTATCCCGATACCTTGTTCAATCTCGTTACCGGCAAGTCTCTTTACTCGTTCCGTAACACATCATCCCGTGATCAACTCCTTGATCACATTGTGCACATTATGATGATGTCCTACCGAGTGGGCCCAGAGATACCTCTCCGTTTACACGGAGTGACAAATCCCAGTCTCGATTCGTGCCAACCCAACAGACACTTTTGGAGATACCTGTAGTGTACCTTTATAGCCACCCAGTTACGTTGTGACGTTTGGCACACCCAAAGCAATCCTACGGTATCCGGGAGTTGCACAATCTCATGGTCTAAGGAAATGATACTTGACATTAGAAAAGCTTTAGCATACGAACTACATGATCTTGTGCTAGGCTTAGGATTGGGTCTTTGTCCATCACATCATTAGAATGATGTGATCCCGTTATCAATGACATCCAATGTCCATGGTCAGGAAACCGTAACCATCTATTGATCAACGAGCTAGTCAACTAGAGGCTTACTAGGGACATGGTGTTGTCTATGTATCCACACATGTATCTGAGTTTCCTATCAATACAATTATAGCATGGATAATAAACGATTATAATGAACAAGGAAATATAATAATAACTAATTTATTATTGCCTCTAGGGCATATTTCCAACAGGTGGGGGAGAGAGCGGACGGAGGCCATGGCCGGCGGCGAGGTCCGAGGAAGGAATGCGGGGCGGTGGGTGGCGGCGCCGGTGGGTGTGGGGAGGGTTTCTGTTTGCTCGGGGATTGGAATGGGAATGGATCGGGAACCGAGCGGACTGGACTCCTTTCCTTTCGGTGGTGGGTGGGGAGGCCCATGAAAATTTAATTTTTGGTGGGCATACGCACGCACGCGTGACTCGCTGCTGATTGGTCGCTACCCATATCCCACGGATCGACGATCCTCTTGGAAAAATCCCAGCCGTCCGCTCCCATCCATCCACTATCCATTGGTACGGAGTCTCCTCTCGTCTCGCCCGAGAAAATTTAAGTTTTGGTTGGCGTACGAACGACTCGCTGCTGATTGGTCACTGCCCATGTCACGCGGATCACTCCTCCTTCTAGATAAAATCTCAGCCCTCCCCTCACATCCAACGGAAGAAAGAGCTCGGCTCTTTGGAGAAAGTTTTGCCGCTTCTTCTGACTGGCCAATCATGGTCTCCCACGGATTGCTCCCCCCTCTTGAGCCAATCTCAGCCGTCCGCCCGCATCCGACGGTCCGTAGACCGCGTCATAGATTATTTTTTTCTCCTTAATTAATGAATTATAAAAATAAAAAGCATGTTCAAATTAACTATATGAATGAAACTAAATAAGAGAATATTCTTTTCGCGACCACCGTTGAAGGAAGGGATAGACATGATATTATCGTGCATGATGCCCGTGCCGACCGTTTTCTATTTTTCTTTTCCATGGTGGCGATGACCTCCTCACATGCATTCGGTTTCTGTTCTCTTGTCCGCCGCGAGGATGCGTGCTCTGTCGTTTGTCGCAAAGACCATGAATGATATATATGTTGTATATATGTGGTGAAAAGATGGGGGCAAGTGTTTGGTGCAGCGCAAGGTTTGATAAATGGATTTTCGATGGCGGAGTAATCTTCATTGATGTAAACGCTCTTATATTTATTATTTACATTATTACAGAGGGAGGAAGGGAGTAGCAAACTCGCAGGTTGCGTGCATGACCCAGCTCGTATTACGACCGAGCGACCGAGCGATACTTCTCTCTTCTTCTTTTATTTTAAAAAAAAAGGAAAAAAAAACGATTGGAGGGAGGGAACCAGGGGACATGCATGCTTGCTCAACGAGACGGGTTTTTTTTCTTCCCTTGGATTGATTGATGATGGAGATGGAAGTGCGTGCGCCGGAGAGAGCACGTACGGGGTTTGTTTGTTTGTTTTTCTCTCTGGCAGAAGAAGAAGAAGAAAAAATATACAATACTACGTACGTACGTGCTGTATAAGGGAAGTGTTGCGACGCGCGCGGAACGATGAATGGATGGACGGTGGTCGACGTCGGTGGCGGCACTGGCTTCACCACGCTCGGCGTCGTCCGGTATGTCGACCCCGAGAACGTGACGTCGCCGCACCAACTCGACAAGGCCAGAAAGAAGAAGGCCCTCAGGGGCATCAAGATCATGGAGGGTGACGCCGAGGACCTCCCCTTCCCCACTGACACCTTCGATCGATACGTCTCCGCTGGCAGGTCGGTTATGGACAATCTCCTCTCCTTAGACTTTACGTTGACACATCCAATGATCGAGTCGTCTGAGTTCTTGATTTTGGCCTCCATGCATGGCAGCATTGAGTATTGGCCTGATCCGCAGCGGGGGATCAGGGAGGCCTACAGGGTCCTGAGCGCCGACGGCGTGGCTTGTATGATAGGCCCCGTGCGCCCGACGTTCTGGCTATCCCGCTTCTTCGCTGACATGTGGATGCTCTTCCCCATGGAGGAAGAGTACATCGAGTGGTTTGAGAGGGCCGGCTTCAAGGATGTCGAGCTCACCAGAATCGGGCCAAAGTGGTACCGCGGTGCCCGTAGGCATGGCCTGGTCATTGGGTGCTGTGTCACAGGCATCAAGACACAAAACGGGGATTCCCCCTTGCGGGTACTTCCTTTAATTCAAACTAGCACATATGCCCTTGTGTTGTAACGGCAAAGAAAATTATCGGTTATGTGCAAGCACAATGTCCTGTAGTGAATTTAGTACGAGAAAAACACTAGTTGTCCCATCCACCAAAGCGATCAACAGTGCTACATCTGGATGGTGCCACCCGGCTGTAGGTAGCGCACGCCTGAGTCTAGAAAAAAAATATCAGTCAGGCATTAATCACATATGTTTGTTTGTTGCAATGAAAAGGAAATAATCAATAATGTGCAAGCACAAGACCCTGTAGCCAATTCTCTAGAAAAAAATGCTAGTTATCCCGTCCATAAAAATTACCCGCAGTGCAATATCCGGATGGTGCCACCGGCGGCAGGCGCACACCAAAGCCTAGAAATGAATGCATATCAGCCATGCTTTTAGAAAGAAAAGACGACAGACACAGGAGGAGAAAGAGAATCGACACAGAAGCAAATAATAAAAAGCTAACTAACACAACTATTCTCTATAATTAGACGAGGGGTCGCTATACTCATCAGGTCCCATTAGACTAGCCACAACACAAAGTAGTAACATGAGCATGTTACTACTCTATGTTACTACCTCTATAGTAAGAAGTAACATATGTGTGGTAACATGCAACACTTCATTTTTTAGGCTATAGACTCATCTTGTCTTGATATGTGTTATGTTACTCATACTAGTAGTAACTAGCTATGTTACCACATGCCTCTCTTTCTTCATTTATTACTTGCCACATCATCTATGTGATGTTACTACCTATGTTACTTTTATTATAGGTAGTCTTATAACTAGATGATTCCCATCTTAATTACCCTACATTTTCATCTTGTACAGCTTGGTCCAAAGGCTGAGGATGTTAGCAAGCCACATGTGAACCCCATCTTCGTCTTCTTTCGGTTCCTCATTGGGACAATATGCGCCGCATACTTCTTCCTAGTGCCTATTTACATGTGGATCAAGGACAAGATTGTGCCCCAAGGCAGGCCTATCTAACTGAAGATGCTGCCTGGCAGGAGGAGACAAGATCGGAGTCAATATCTGATCTAAGCCGTGAAAATACCTCTTCTGTTTCATGTTGTGTTATGTATCTATACATATGTGGACGCGCGTGGTTGTCAAAAGACCGATCTATTTTTGGCGTCGTGCATCAACCGATAGAGAGGCAGCTGCTCGAGGGCATGGGAAACTAATTGATCAGACTTATTTCCTGCTTATGTATCTCTCTTCGACTTGTGTGGACCCCTAAGAAGGTCCACCATCTCCGTGTACAAATAAATCAAGGAGAAGTCATTCGTTGTAACACAAAGTGAGTATATAAACAATGGAGAAGTGTACTACATCTTCTTTACATATTAAAGTATTCAAAGTTGTGCTCATTGTTACGCAAAGTTGCGCAACATCGAAACAACGACCGTCTTTTAATACTTCGATTGAAGTCAGTTTTATCTTTTTCACATACTGCAATTTGATCTAAAGTCAATAGTTTAGGTATTTCTCTTGGTCATGGTTATTATAAAATTGCAGCCTCCATTAATTAATTAAATTAAAGCTTATGAATTGGATAGTGCTATTACCATTCTACAAAGAAAAATGCCGTTGACACCTATGGAGGATACTGATCCCAATAGTTTGTCCACAAACTCATTGCAAGGTTTTTGTGAAGACCTGGCAAATGAGGAGCTTTCTCATGATGATGGAAATTTGGATAGTCATATGGACTGTATGGTAGTTCCTGATAAACCCAAGAGAAAGCAAATGTGAAGAAAGTTTATGATGTATCTTCGATAAGACACAATACTCTTAAATGTTTCCAAATGAAGTCTGATAAATGCAGGATTTTGTGGAATAGTAGAGGTCTTGGTGACCTGGCTAAGCATCGTTTTCTCTCAATTATGTAGTGAGCAAAATTTAGACTTTATAGTCTCCATGGAGACTAATAAGGATAATGTTTTTCTCCATTTTAAGTCACCTCTGTGGTGGTCTTGACTTTGCTTAGTATTTGCCTTCCTACCGGCTAGTCAAGCCAAGTGGACTGCAGCTTCAAACCCAAAACATAAAATCCAGTGTGACAAAGAAAACCACTCAACCTATCAAAATTTAAATAACCACTCACCTTAAGACAAAATATGAAGCAAGGTCGAATGATATATGGACGGGAATACGATCATTTTTTGTTGGTTAAATGTTTTGTTAGAAAATTTACCCATTATTCATGTTATTATTGGAAAAATATTTTGGTATTAGTGTAGTTGCTAACCCCCGTATATATTATTTTCCTTGGTTCCGGCCACGCCCCCCCCCCCCACCCCCACCCCCTCTTTTGGATAAAGGGCGCTTTTATTATCTCAAACTATAGCGATACAAAGCATTAAAATTATCACCCGACCTCTGCATAACTACGATGCATACACCAAACATCAACAGTCTGAGAGAAAACAAGTAATAAAAAACTGACAATTTGGCAATGGTAGAGTCCCATAGACCGACACTATGCCTATGTCGAAATGGCTGATGGACCGATCCGGAGATTATGTTGCCACCCATGTTGGGTAAAAACCTCTGTAGCCACCTGCTCCAACCGCTTACACACCCCCTTGAACAATGATTGGTACTCCACACATTGTAGCATAGACCACGTACGAAGTAAGTGCGTACAATGAAAAATAACTTGCAAAGAGAAGTAATTTTGTCATTAAAACCAAAATCATTTCTGCGTAGCAAGAGCGACCATATTAAGGCATATGCTCGCACCCTTATTACCATTTTGTACCTATTTGAAATACCGTCCAACCAATGACCAAAAACATGGATAAAAATGGAGTGGAAACTTTTCGTTTTTCCGCAGAAAAAATGGAAACGGAGAGGAAACATGAAAACAAAAATGAAAATTTGCAAAACAGAAATGGAAATGAAAATTTTTCATTATTTCCTATCAATTTGCTAACAGAAAAAAGGTTGATAGTTTGTACACAAGGTTATTCACCTAGATGTTCTCTACACACAGAAAAAGAACATGATAAACACTATCTGGTTACTAATCTTGCTATTTGTTCTAAGCAATTTGAATTATATACTGGTAAAGCAAGGTCTACTTATTTTTAGCTCAACGTATGTTTTGCCAGTAAGAAACACTTCCAAATGTATGTCTCTTGTATTTATAAATATATGTTCTAGGAGATCATGCACTTAAATGTTATTTGATCTGCTATTTTTGGTATTATCTCATTGCAGTAGCATATACTCTCCGCATGGTGCCCTTGCCAGAAAAAAAATGTGTGTAATGCTTGCGTTTTAAATCCAGCTTGGAAGGACCAAGTTACAAAGTAAATTACTGAATGAAACATTGCTATTTGATTAAACTTAGTAAATGATATTCAATTAACCTGATGTAACTAGGGTAATCTTCTTCGCACACTCCTCAAAGATAAAACTTGTGTTGGCATACTAAATGCAAATCCGTTTATTATGTTTCCTACTTCTGAAAGAAAATTGATTTGTACTTTAAGTTTTATAGCTCTGGGTGCGAGCAAGGTTAGAAGGAATTTTTAATCCTAACGAAAATCTGGTAACTTATCAAATAAACCTCAACTGTTTATTCATCAATTTCTTCAGTTTGTGTACATACATATGATCCTCATGATTTTAGGCTCTCAATAATATATCAACTGATGAAGGTAATGGCTCTTTACACTCTGTGAATTAATCGGGAAGTTAATTTAGATATCTGAATCAATCAACTCTTATGATGACAACAGTGGCAAAGCTAGCAGCGACTGTGCTGCTTCCGCCCCAGCACCTATCCCTATATGGTTCGGTTGGTTGCTTTGTATACAAAGCGGAGGGAACCCTTTTTCGGTTAAAAAAAAGCTAGCAGCGAGTTACGCCTAGGGCCGAGCTAGCTTGAACAATGCCAATGGATGACAATGAACATGTCATTTATAAGCAGTGCTATGCAAACATACACACACTTTTTATGTTTATTAAGACTGTACATACATTACACGCACTGACGGAGCTACTCGTATCAAAAATAGGCCACGGCCCGCCCAGCTAGTAGCAAATGCAGTGAAGGATTCAGAGTAGATTGAGATGTGAAAGAAAGAAATAGTGGATTTCCTTTGTACTGGCCCGCCTACCATTGATAGTGTAGCTCCGCCACTGATTACACGACTTGTGCTCTGTGGAATGTCTCAATGACACACACACACACACACACAAACACAGTGATGCACGAAAATGTGGTTTTGAGCCATTGGGTAAGGCGATTGTGATTTTGCTCCTGTTACAACGTGTGGTTTTTTTTGCCAGTGGTTAATGACAAAAAGAAAAAAAAAAGACCACGAACATGTAAGATTAGCAACGAACTCTTGCGGCATTGCTAATGGGCATTCGCTATATTGTATGGGCCATCCCTCCTTGTATGGATACCTCAGATGTGTGCCTATAAAATGACCAGGGAGTAGACTGATCTGAATCGATCATTTTTTAGTTCCTTGGTTCATTTGTGTTCTTTCTCTGAATCTGTACGTAAGTGTTGCATTTAGAGTTGAACTGGTGACGAAGCTGAGCAGTTTCTGTTGGAAATATGCCCTAGAGGCAATAATAAATTGGTTATTATTATATTTCCTTGTTTATGATAATCGTTTATTATCCATGCTAAAATTGTATTGAAAGGAAACTCAGATACATGTGTGGATACATAGACAACACCATGTCCCTAGTAAGCCTCTAGTTGACTAGCTCGTTGATCAATAGATGGTTACGGTTTCCTAGCCATGGACATTGGATGTCGTTGATAACGGGATCACATCATTAGGAGAATGATGTGATGGACAAGACCCAATCCTAAGCCTAGCACAAGATCGTATAGTTCGTCTGCTAAAGCTTTTCTAAATGTCAAGTATCTTTTCCTTAGACCATGAGATTGTGCAACTCCCGGATACCGTAGGAATGCTTTGGGTGTACCAAACGTCACAACGTAACTGGATGGCTATAAAGGTGCACTACGGGTATCTCCAAAAGTGTCTGTTGGGTTGTCACAAATCGAGACTGGGATTTGTCACTCCGTGTAAACGGAGAGGTATCTCTGGGCCCACTCGGTAGGACATCATCATAATGTGCACAATGTGACCAAGGAGTTGATCACGGGATGATGTGTTACGGAACGAGTAAAGAGACTTGCCGGTAACGAGATTGAACGAGGTATGGGGATACCGACGATCGAATCTCAGGCAAGTAACATACCGATAGACAAAGGGAATTGAATACGGGATTGATTGAATCCCCGACATCGTGGTTCATCCGATGAGATCATCGTGGAACATGTGGGAGCCAACATGGGTATCCAGATCCCGCTGTTGGTTATTGGCCGGAGAGGTGTCTCGGTCATGTCTGCATGGTTCCCGAACCCGTAGGGTCTACACACTTAAGGTTCGGTGACGCTAGAGTTGTTATGGGAAATAGTATGTGGTTACCGAAGGTAGTTCGGAGTCCCGGATGAGATCCCGGACGTTACGAGGAGTTCCGGAATGGTTTGGCGGTGAAGATTGATATATTGGACGAAGGGTATTGGAGTCTGGAAGTGTTCCGGGGGTATCAGGCTATGGCCAGCATGACCGAAAGGTGTTTCGGGAGCCCCGGCAAGTGTGGGAGGACCTCATGGGCCAAAGGGGAAGGGGCAAACCAGCCCACTAAGGGGTGGTGCGCCCCCCACACCCTTTCCCACGTTACTTGGGGAGGTGGGGTGCCTCCACCTGGCTTGGGAGGCAAGCCTCCACCTGCTTGGCTTTGGGGGCAAGTCTCCCTAGGATTTTCGCTAGGGAGATCCAATCTGCCCTAGCCGCCGCCCCTTGGGGGAAACCCTAGGGCGCCTCCCCCTTTCCCCTTGCCCCTATATATAGTGAAAGGGTGGGAGGGAAGTCGTACCTCTTCCCTGGCGCAGCCCCCCTCCTCCTACCTTCTCCTCCTCCTCCATGGTGCTTGGCGAAGCCCTGCCGGAGAACCACAAGCTCCTCCACCACCACGCCGTCGTGCTGTTGGACTTCTCCCTCAACTTCTCCTCTCCCCTTGCTGGATCAAGAAGGAGGAGACGTCCCCGGGCTGTACGTGTGTTGAACGCGGAGGCGCCGTTCGTTCGGCGCTTGATCGGATCTTCCGCGATTTGAATCACCGCGAGTACGACTCCATCAACCGCGTTCTTGTAACGCTTCCGTGTCGCGATCTACAAGGGTATGTAGACGCACTCCCCTTCCCCTCGTTGCTAGATTACTCCATAGATTGATCTTGGTGATGCGTAGAAAATTTTAAATTTCTGCTACGATCCCCAACAGTGGCATCATGAGCTAGGTCTATGCGTAGTTACTATGCACGAGTAAAACACAAAGCAATTGTGGGCGTCAATTTTGTCAATTTACTTGCCATTACTAGTCTTATCTTGATTCGGCGGCATCGTGGGATGAAGCGGCCCGGACCGACCTTACACGTACTCTTACGTGAGACTGGTTCCACCGACTGACATGCACTAGTTGCATAAGGTGGCTAGCGGGTGTCTGTCTCTCCCACTTTAGTCGGATCGGATTCGATGAAAAGGGTCCTTATGAAGGGTAAATAGAAATTAGCATATCGCGTTGTGGTTTTCGCGTAGGTAAGAAACGTTCTTGCTAGAAACCTATAGCAGCCACGTAAAAACTTGCAACAACAATTAGAGGACGTCTAACTTGTTTTTGCAGCATATGCCTTGTGATGTGATATGGCCAAAAGGATGTGATGAACGATATATGTGATGTATGAGATTGATCATGTTCTTGTAATAGGAATCACGACTTGCATGTCGATGAGTATGACAACCGGCAGGAGCCATAGGAGTTGTCTTAATTTATTTATGACCCGCGTGTCAACATAAACGTCATGTAATTACTTTACTTTATTGCTAAAGCGTTAGCCATAGTAGTAGAAGTAATAGATGACGAGACAACTTCAAGAAGACACGATGATGGAGATCATGATGATGGAGATCATGGTGTCATGTCGGTGACAACAATGATCATGGAGCCCCGAAGATGGAGATCAAAAGGAGCAAAATGATATTGGCCATATCATGTCACTATTTGATTGCATGTGATGTTTATCATGTTTTACATTTTATTTGCTTAGAACGACGGTAGCTTAAATAAGATGATCCCTCGTAATAATTTCAAGAAAGTGTTCCCCCTAACTGTGCACCGTTGCGAAGGTTCGTTGTTTCGAAGCACCACGTGATGATCGGGTGTGATAGATCCTAACGTTCGAATACAACGGGTGTAAGCCAGATTTACACAGGCAATACACTTAGGTTGACTTGACGAGCCTAGCATGTACAGACATGGCCTCGGAACACGGAAGACCGAAAGGTCGAGCATGAGTCGTATAGAAGATACGATCAACATGAAGATGTTCACCGATGTTGACTAGTCCGTCTCACGTGATGATCGGACACGGCCTAGTTGACTCGGATCATGTTTCACTTAGATGACTAGAGGGATGTCTATCTGAGTGGGAGTTCATTAAATAATTTGATTAGATGAACTTAATTATCATGAACATAGTCTAAATTGTCTTTGCAAATATGTTGTGGATAAATAGCTCACGTTTTAGCTCCCTGTTTTAATATGTTCCTAGAGAAAAGACTAAGTTGAAAGATATTGTAATCAATGATGCGGACTGGGTCCGTAGTCCGAGGAGTGTCCTCACTGCTACACAGAAGGCTTACGTCTTTGATGCACCGCTCGATGTGCAAACCCCTACAACGTCGTCTGTGGATGTTGTGAACACCTGACAGACACATCCTGATGACTACTTGATAGTTTAGTGCACCATACTTTACGGCTTAGAATCGGGATTCCAATGACGTTTTGAACGCCATAAGACATATGAGATGTTCCAAGAGCTGAAATTGGGATTTCAGGCTCATGCCCGTGTTGAGAGGTATGAGACCTATGACAAGTTCTTTTGCCAACAAGATGGAGGAGAATAGCTCAGCTAGTGAGCATGTGCTCAGAATGTCTGGGTTCTACAATCACTCAAATCAAGTGGGAGTTAAACTTCCAGATAAGATAGTGATTGATAGAGTTCTCTATTCACTATCACTAAGCTACTAGATCTTCGTGATGAACTATGACATGCAAGGGACGGAGTTGATCCCGAAGCTGTTCGCGGTGCTTAAAACTGCAACAAGTAGAAATCAAAAAGGAGCATCAAGTGTTGATGGTTTAACAAGACCACTGGTTTCAAGAAGGGCAAGGGCTAGAAGGGAAACTTCATGGATGACAAACCAGTTGCCGCAACAGTGAAGGAACCCAAGGTTGAACCCAAACCTGAGACTAAGTGCTTCTATTGTAAGGGGAATGGTCACTCGTAGCGGAATTACCCCAAATGCATGGTAGATAAGAAGGCTGGAGACTTCAACAAAGTATATACGTGTTATTAACGTGTACCTCGCTAGTACTCCTGGTAGCACCTGGGTATTGGATACCAGTTCGGTTGCTATTATTGGTGACTTGAAGCAAAATCTACGGACTAAATGGAGAATGGCTAAGGGCGAGGTGACGATGTGTGTTGTAAGTGTTTCCAAAGTTGATGAGATCACCATCGCACGCTCCATCTGCCTTCGGGATTAGTATTGAACCTAGATAAATGTTATCAGGTGTCTACGTTGAGCATGAATATGATTAGATCATGTTCATTGCAATACGGTTATTCATTTAAGTTAGAGAATACTCGTTATTCTGTTTACATGAATAATACCTTTCATGGTCATGCACCCTATGTGAATGGTTCATTGAATCTCGGTCATGGTAATACACATGTTCATGCCAAAAGATGCAGAGTTAATAATGATAGTACCACTTTCTTGTGGCACTGCCGCTTAGGTCATATTGGCGTAAGATGCATGAAGAAACTCCATATTGATGGATGTTTGGAGTCACCTGATTTTGAATCGCTTGACGCATGCGAGCCATGCCTCATGGGAGGATGACTAAGACCCCGTTTTCAGGTACAATGAAACGGGCAAGTGACTTGTTGGAAATCATACATGCTGATGCGTGTGATCCAATGAGAATTGAAGCATGCGGTGGATATCGCTATTTTCTCATCTTCACTGACGATTGGAGTAGATATAGGTATATTTACTTAATGAAGCACAAGTCTGAAACGTTTGAAAAGTTCAAGCGATTTCAGAGTGAAGTTAAGAATCATCATAACAAGAAGATCATGTTCCTACGATCTGATCAAAAGGGGATTTTCTGAGTTATGAGTTTGGCAATCACTTAAGACATTGGGGAGTTGTTTCATAGTTGAAGCCACCTGGAACACCACAAGGTAATGGTGTATCCGGACGTCGTAATCGAACCTTATGAGATATGGTGCGATCTATGATGTCTCTTACCGATCTACCGTTTTCATTTTGAGGTTATGCGTTAGAGACAGCTGCATTCACTTTAGATAGGACACCATCTAAGTCCGTTGAGACGACGTCGTATGAACATTGGTTTGGCAAGAAACCAAAGTTGTCGTTTCTTAATGTTTGGGGCTGCGATGCTTAAGGCTGCAGCCGGAGAAGCTCGAACCCAAAGCGGACAAACACATCTTCATAGGATACCCAAAGGTGACAGTTGGGTATACCTTCTATCTCAGATCCGAGGGCAAATTGTTTGTCACTAGGAACGGGTCCTTTCGCGAGAAGGAGTTTCTCTCGAAAGAATTGAGTGGGAGGAAGATAGAACTTGATGAAGTTGTCGAACCTTTACTTCAACCAGAGAGTGATGCAACACAGAAAGATGTTTTCTGTGGCGCCTACGTCTGTTGAATAGGAAGTTAATGATAGTGATCATGAAGCTTCGGATCAAGTTGCTATCAAACCTCGTAGGTCGACAAGGATATGTACTACTCCTGAGTGGTACGGTAATCCTGCCTTAGATATCATGTTGTTAGACAACAATGAACCTACGAGCTATGGAGAAGCGATGGTGGGCCCGTATTCCGACAAATGGTTAGAAGCCATAAAATCCGAGATAGGATCCATGTATCAAAACAAAGTATGGACTTTGGTGGACTTGCCCGATGATCGGCAAGCCATTGAGAATAAATGGATCTTTAAGAAGAAGACAGACGTGGACGGTAATGTTACCGTCTATGAAGCTCAACTTGTGTCAAAGAGTTTTTCACAAGTTCAAGGAGTTGACTACGATGAGATTTTCTCACCCATAGCGATGCTTAAGTCCGTCGGAATCATGTTAGCATTAGCTGTATTTTTCGATTATGAAATCTGACAGATGGATGTCAAAAACAAGTTTTCTTACCAGTTTTCATAAGAAAGAGTTGTATGTGATACAATCAAAGTTTTGTCGATCCTAAGGATGCTAAAAGGTATGCTAGCTCCAGCAATCCTTCTATGGACTAGAGCAAGCATCTCGAAGTCAGAGTACATGCTTTGATGGAGTGATCAAAGCTTTAGGTTTATACAATGTTTGCTAGAAACTTGTATTTACAAGAAAGTGAGTGGGAGCACTACAACATTTCTGATAAGTATATGTGGATGACATATAGTTGATCCGAAATAATGTAGAATTTCTGGAAAGCATAAATGGTTGTTTGAAGAGTGATTTTCAAAGGAAGACCTGGATAAAGCTGCTTACATATTGGGCATCAAGATCTATAGAGATATATCAAGACGCCTGATGATACTTTCAAAGAACGCACACCTTGACATGTTTTTGAAGGAGTTCAAAATAGATCAATCAAAGAAGGGGTTCTTACCTGAGTTGTAAGGTGTGAAGTTGAGTAAGACTCAAAGATTGACCACGGCAGAAGAAAGAGGAAGGACGGAGATCGTCTCCTATGCTTTTGTCATAGGCTCTATACGGTATGCCATGCTGAAGTACCGCACCTGATGTGTGCCTTGCCACATGTCTGGCAAGAGGGTACAAAGGTGATCTAGGAGAGGATCACCAGATAGCGGTCGAAATTATCCTTAGAGGAATAAGGAAATGTTTCTCGGTTATGGAGATGATAAAGAGTTCGACATAAAGAGTTACGTTGATGCAAGCTTAACACCTATCCGGATAGCTCTGAGTAGAGATACCGGATATGTATAATGGAGCAATAATTTGGAATAGCTCCAAGTGGAACGTGGTAGCAGCATCTATGATATGACATAAAGTTTTGCGAAATACATAGGGATCTGAATATGGCAAGACCCGTTGACTACAACCTCTCTCACAAGCATAATATGATCAAACCCAGAACTCTTTGAGTGTTTATCACATAGTGATGTGAACTAGATCATTGAGTCTAGTAGACTCTTGGATGTTGGTCACATGGCGATGTGACCTGTGAGTGTTAATCACATGGCGATGTGAACTAGATTATTGACTCTAGTGCAAGTGGGAGACTGTTGGAAATATGCCCTAGAGGCAATAATAAATTGGTTATTATTATATTTCCTTGTTCATGATAATCGTTTATTATCCATGCTAGAATTGTATTGATAGGAAACTCATATACATGTGTGGATACATAGACAACACCATGTCCCTAGTAAGCCTCTAGTTGACTAGCTCGTTGATCAATAGATGGTTACGGTTTCCTGACCATGGACATTGGATGTCGTTGATAACGGGATCACATCATTGTAATGATGTGATGGACAAGACCCAATCCTAAGCCTAGCACAAGATCGTATAGTTCGTCTGCTAAAGCTTTTCTAAATGTCAAGTATCTTTTCCTTAGACCATGAGATTGTGCAACTCCCGGATACCGTAGGAATGCTTTGGGTGTACCAAACGTCACGACGTAACTGGGTGGCTATAAAGGTGCACTACGGGTATCTCCAAAAGTGTCTGTTGGGTTGGCACGAATCGAGACTGGGATTTGTCACTCCGTGTAAACGGAGAGGTATCTCTGGGCCCACTCGGTAGGACATCATCATAATGTGCACAATGTAACCAAGGAGTTGATCACAGGATGATGTGTTATGGAATGAGTAAAGAGACTTGCTGGTAACGAGATTGAACGAGGTATGGGGATACCGACGATCGAATCTCGGGCAAGTAACATGCCGATAGACAAAGGGAATTGAATACGGGATTGATTGAATCCCCGACATCGTGGTTCATCCGATGAGATCATCGTGGAACATGTGGGAGCCAACATGAGTATCCAGATCCCGCTGTTGGTTATTGGCCGGAGAGGTGTCTCGGTCATGTCTGCATGGTTCCCGAACCCGTAGGGTCTACAGCTTAAGGTTCGGTGACGCTAGAGTTGTTATGGGAAATAGTTGTGGTTACCGAAGGTAGTTCGGAGTCCCGGATGAGATCCCGGACGTCACGAGGAGTTCCGGAATGGTCCGGCGGTGAAGATCGATATATTGGACGAAGGGTATTGGAGTCCGGAAGTGTTCCGGGGGTATCAGGCTATGGCCGGCATGACCGAAAGGTGTTTCGGGAGCCCCGGCAAGTGTGGGAGGACCTCATGGGCCAAAGGGGAAGGGGCAAACCAGCCCACTAAGGGGTGGTGCGCTCCCCACACCCTTTCCCACGTTACTTGGGGAGGTGGGGCGCCTCGACCTGGCTTGGGAGGCAAGCCTCCACCTGCTTGGCTTTGGGGGCAAGTCTCCCTAGGATTTTCCCTAGGGAGATCCAATCTGCCCTAGCCGCCGCCCCTTGGGGGAAACCCTAGGGCGCCTCCCCCTTTCCCCTTGCCCCTATATATAGTGAAAGGGTGGGAGGGCAGCCGTACCTCTTCCCTGGCGCAGCCCTCCCTCCTCCTACCTTCTCCTCCTCCTCCATGGTGCTTGGCGAAGCCCTGCCGGATTACCACAAGCTCCTCCACCACCACGCCGTCGTGCTGTTGGACTTCTCCCTCAACTTCTCCTCTCCCCTTGCTGGATCAATAAGGAGGAGACGTCCCCGGGCTGTACGTGTGTTGAACGCGGAGGCGCCGTCCGTTCGGCGCTTGATCGGATCTTCCGCGATTTGAATCGCCGCGAGTACGACTCCATCAACCGCGTTCTTGTAACGCTTCCATGTCACGATCTACAAGGGTATGTAGATGCACTCCCCTTCCCCTCGTTGCTAGATTACTCCATAGATTGATCTTGGTGATGCGTAGAAAATTTTAAATTTCTGCTACGATCCCCAACAGTTTCCACGCCCCGCCTAGATGGCAGATGCAAACATGGTAAATCTAGTAATTAAGTTCAATACCATTTGACTATGTTGATCAAGCAATTATGTTTATGTGCTGATATGGTGTAGCCTCATGTTGTCAAGATTTCACAGTGATTAACACTAGTTTGTCAGAGGGGAATTATAGTAGTCAAGTTTTTTTATAACTAGAAGATTGTGGCCAAAGCATTATTCTATACTCATGTTGCTATGCAATTTCATAGTTTGCCATCCAAATAGGATTTCGTATTGAACCCTCAGTGTGATTCCGTGAGACAATTCAGTTTACACCCAAACAACCGAATTTGTATTCATGGCCATTACAGTTTCCTGGCTGAATTTTTTCCGATAAAGGGTGAATTTTATTAGCTCAAAATGAAGCATCAAGAGGATATAAAACACCATGAGCACACAATCGGCCTCTACATAGCTAGGATGTGCACAGCCAACATGAACACACGCACACAAGAAAACACACCGACCAGTAGCAAAGTCATGTAAGATCAAAGCTATGAACAGTTTCCTGGTTGAATTGATATTCCACCCAATTCAATACGGAGCCCTCCAATACAAACATCCAAACAGAGCGTTATTTTGCTTCGTATCTACTAGTTCATATTAGAATCTCTAATATATATCAAGGAACGGTGGCGGTAGATGGCAACATGCTTTTTTTTTCAGAAACCCATGCATGCATGTGTTAATACCCTTTATTAATTTCACTCCGACCTGGGCTGGGCTGCGCCCTACGTTGGCTGGGTAGGCTGGCTTGATCCCCTTATACTCCGACTCCCACTACAATTCGATTTCATCTCGAATCGATCTCCACCCAACTCGGATCGATTGTGCTAATCCCCCCTCCCCCCCCCCCCCCGACGACGGCGGTGAGCGGCCGCCCTTCATCCTGATCAATCCATGCGCCTACTTCGCCGACCGCAAGAACGCCACCACCGCCGTCATCGATATGGAGGCCGGGGCCCCCAATCAGTAAACGAGAATGATTAGGCAATGTGCCACACATGAGGCGGCCCTCGTGTTATATATATAGGAATACATGAGAGTTACATGCCTTGGAGGCCAAGGGAGATCACAACCATATCATACAGAATCAGGTAGGTTGGGATATTCCTATACATAAGCGATACACGGAGATATACTCTAACATCCCCCCTCAGTTTTTGCGTCAGCTGGCAAGAGGCACAAACTGGAACGGAACTTCGAGAAGAGCTGTGAAGATAAGCCTTTCGTCATAATGTCAGCATACTGTCGAGATGATGGCACATGAAGCACACGAACCTGACCAAGGGACACCTTCTCGCGAACAAAGTGAATGTCGATCTCGATGTGTTTGGTACGGCGGTGTTGCACTGGGTTGGAGGCCATGTACACTGTGCTGACATTATTACAAAAAACAATCGTGACAGTAGTCAAGGGGTGATGAAGCTCTGTAAGAAGCTGGTGAATCCAGCAGCGCTCTGCAACAGCGTGAGCCATATCACGATACTCCGCCTCAGCACTCGATCGGGAAACCATGGTCTGGTGCTTGGAGGACCAAGAGACCAAGGTGCCACCGAAATAGACACATTAACCAGAGGTAGACTGCCGAGTATCAGGGCAACCTACCCAGTCGGTGAAGGAAATATGCCCTAGAGGCAATAATAAAGTTATTATTTATTTCCTTATATCATGATAAATGTTTATTATTCATGCTAGAATTGTATTAACCGGAAACATAATACATGTGTGAATACATAGACAAACAGAGTGTCACTAGTATGCCTCTACTTGACTAGCTCGTTAATCAAAGATGGTTATGTTTCCTAACCATGGACAAAGAGTTGTTATTTGATTAACGGGATCACATCATTAGTTGAATGATCTGATTGACATGACCCATTCCATTAGCTTAGCACCCGATCGTTTAGTATGTTGCTATTGCTTTCTTCATGACTTATACATGTTCCTATGACTATGAGATTATGCAACTCCCGTTTGCCGGAGGAACACTTTGTGCTACCAAACGTCACAACGTAACTCAGTGATTATAAAGGAGCTCTACAGGTGTCTCCAAAGGTACATGTTGGGTTGGCGTATTTCGAGATTAGGATTTGTCACTCCGAATGTCGGAGAGGTATCTCTGGGCCCTCTCGGTAATGCACATCACTTAAGCCTTGCAAGCATTGCAACTAATGAGTTAGTTGTGGGATGATGTATTACAGAACGAGTAAAGAGACTTGCCGGTAACGAGATTGAACTAGGTATTGGATACCGACGATCGAATCTCAGGCAAGTAACATACCGATGACAAAGGGAACAACGTATATTGTTATGCGGTCTGACCGATAAAGATCTTCGTAGAATATGTAGGAGACAATATGGGCATCCAGGTCCCGCTATTGGTTATTGACCGGAGACGTGTCTCGGTCATGTCTACATTGTTCTCGAACCGTAGGGTCCGCACGCTTAAGGTTTCGATGACAGTTATATTATGAGTTTATGAGTTTTGATGTACCTAAGGAGTTCGGAGTCCCGGATGAGATCGGGGACATGACGAGGAGTCTCGAAATGGTCGAGACGTAAAGATCGATATATTGGACGACTATATTCGGACATCGGAAAGGTTCCGAGTGATTCGGGTATTTTTCGGAGTACCAGGGAGTTACGGGAATACGGGGGGAGAAGTATTGGGCCTTATTGGGCCATACGGGAAAGAGAGAGGGGCTACCTAAGGCAGGCCGCGCCCCCCCCAAGGCCTAGTCCGAATTAGACTAGGGGGAGGGGCTGCGCCCCCTCCTTCCTTCCCTTCTCCCTTCCCCTTCCTTGTCTCCTACTCCTACTACATGGAAGGACTCCTAGTTGGACTAGGAAAGGGGGAATCCTACTCCCGGTGGGAGTAGGACTCCCCTAGGGCGCGCCATAGAGAGGGCCGGCCCTCCCCTCCTCCACTCCTTTATATACGGGGGCAGGGGGTGTTGGGGAACGTAGCATAAATTCAAAATTTTTCTACGTGTCACCAAGATCAATCTATGGAGTCATCTAGCAACGAGGGAGGAGTGGATCTACATACCCTTGTAGATCGCGCGCGGAAGCATTCAAGAGAACGGGGTTGATGGAGTCGTACTCGTCGTGATCCAAATCACCGATGATCCTAGCGCCGAACGGACGGCACCTTCGCGTTCAACACACGTATGGAGCAGCGACGTCTCCTCCTTCTTGATCCAGCAAGGGGGGAGGAGAGGTTGATGGAGATCCAACAACACGACGGCGTGGTGGTGGAAGTAGCGGGATTCCAACAGGGCTTCGCCAAGCGCTGCGGGAGGAGGGAGATGTGTCATGGGAGGGAGAGGGAGGCGCCAGGGCTTAGGTTGGGCTGCCCTCCCTTCCCCCCACTATATATAGGGCCAAGGGAGAGGGGGGAGGCGCAGCCTTGGCCCTTCCTCCAAGGAAGGGTGCGGCCAGGGAGGAGTCCCTCCTCCCCAAGGCACCTCGGAGGTGCCTTCCCCCTTTAGGACTCTTCCTCTCCCTTGATTCTTGGCGCATGGGCCTCTTGGGGCTGGTGCCCTTGGCCCATATAGGCCAAGGAGCACCCCCTACAGCCCATGTGGCCCCCCGGGGCAGGTGGCCCCACCCGGTGGACCCCCGGGACCCTTCCGGTGGTCCCGGTACAATACCGGTGACCCCGAAACTTGTCCCGATGGCCGAAATAGCACTTCCTATATATAATTCTTTACCTCCGGACCATTCCGGAACTCCTCGTGACGTCCGGGATCTCATCCGGGACTCCGAACAACTTTCGGGTTACCGCATACTAATATCTCTATAACCCTAGCGTCACGGAACCTTAAGTGTGTAGACCCTACGGGTTCGGGAGACATGAAGACATGACCGAGATGACTCTCCGGTCAATAACCAAAAGCGGGATCTGGATACCCATGTTGGCTCCCACATGTTCCACGATGATCTCATTGGATGAACCACGATGTCAAGGACTTAATCAATCCCGTATACAATTCCCTTTGTCTAGCGGTACGATACTTGCCCGAGATTCGATCGTCGGTATCCCGATACCTTGTTCAATCTCGTTACCGGCAAGTCTCTTTTACTCATTCCGTAACACATCATCCCGTGATCAACTCCTTGATCACATTGTGCACATTATGATGATGTCCTACCGAGTGGGCCCAGAGATACCTCTCCGTTTACACAGAGTGACAAATCCCAGTCTCGATTCGTGCCAACCCAACAGACACTTTCGGAGATACCCGTAGTGCACCTTTATAGTCACCCATTTACGTTGTGACGTTTGGTACACCCAAAGCACTCCTACGGTATCCGGGAGTTGCACAATCTCATGGTCTAAGGAAATGATACTTGACATTAGAAAAGCTTTAGCATACGAACTACATGATCTTGTGCTAGGCTTAGGATTGGGTCTTGTCCATCACATCATTCTCCTAATGAGGTGATCCTGTTATCAATGACATCCAATGTCCATGGTCAGGAAACCGTAACCATCTATTGATCAACGAGCTAGTCAACTAGAGGCTTACTAGGGACATGGTGTTGTCTATGTATCCACACATGTATCTGAGTTTCCTATCAATATAATTATAGCATGGATAATAAACGATTATCATGAACAAGGAAATATAATAATAATCAATTTATTATTGCCTCTAGGGCATATTTCCAACAGGGGGCACCCCATAGACACACAAGTTGATCTTCGTGATCGTTCCTTAGCCGTGTGCGGTGCCCCCCTCCACGATATTACACCTCGATCATATTGTAGCGGTGCTTAGGCGAAGCCCTGCGACGGTTGAACATCAAGATCATCACCACGCCGTCGTGCTGACAGAACTCCTCCCCGAAGATTTGCTGGATCGGAGCCCGGGGAGCGTCATCGAGCTGAACGTGTGCCAAGAACTCGGAGGTGCCGGAGTAACGGTGTTTGGATCGGTTGGACCGGGAAGACGTACGACTACTTCCTCTACGTTGCGTCAATGCTTCCGCTTCGGTCTACGAGGGTACGTAGACAACACTCTCCCATGTCGTTGCTATGCATCACCATGATCTTGCGTGTGCGTAGGAATTTTTTTGAAATTACTACGTTCCCCAACAGTGGCATCCGAGCCTAGGTTTTATCCGTTGATGTAATATGCACGAGTAGAACACAAGTGAGTTGTGGGTGATATAAGTCATACTACTTACCAGCATGTCACACTTTGGATCGGCGGTATTGTTGGATGAAGCGGCCCGGACCGACATTACGCGTACGCTTACGCGAGACTGGTTCTACCGCCGTGCTTTGCACACAGGTGGCTGGCGGGTGTCAGTTTCTCCAACTTTAGTTGAACCGAGTGTGGCTACGCCCGGTCCTTGCGAAGGTTAAAACATCACCAACTTGACAAACTATCGTTGTGGTTTTGATGCGTAGGTAAGATTGGTTCTTGCTTAAGCCCGTAGCAGCCACGTAAAACTTGCAACAACAAAGTAGAGGACGTCTAACTTGTTTTTGCAGGGCATGTTGTGATGTGATATGGTCAAAACGTGATGAGATATAATTTGTTGTATGAGATGATCATGTTTTGTTGAAGTTATCAGCAACTGGCAAAATCCTTATGGTTGTCTCTCTATTGCATAAGATGAAAGCGTCCAATAATTGCTTTACTTTATCGCTATGCGATAGCAATAGTTGCAAGAGCAATTGTTGGCGAGACGACCACGTGACGACACATTGATATAGATCAAGATGATGGAGATCATGGTGTCATGCCGGTGACGATATAGATCATGACAGTACTTTGGAGATGGAGATCAAAGAAGCAAGATGATGATGGCCATATCATGTCACATATTTTGATTGCATATGATGTTTATCTTTTATACATCTTATTTTTGCTTAGTTTGACGGTAGCATTTTAAGATGATCTCTCACTAATTATCAAGAAGTGTTCTCCCTGAGTATGCACCGTTGCGAAAGTTCTTCGTGCTGAGACACCACGTGATGATCGGGTGTGATAGGCTCTACGTTCAAATACAACGGGTGCAAAACAGTTGCACACGCGGAATACTCAGGTTATACTTGACGAGCCAAGCATATACAGATATGGCCTCGGAACACGAAGACCGAAAGGTCGAGCGTGAATCATATAGTAGATATGATCAACATAGTGATGTTCACCAATGAAACTGCTCCATCTCACGTGATGATCGGACATGGTTTAGTTGATTTGGATCACGTGATCACTTAGAGGATTAGAGGGATGTCTATCTAAGTGGGAGTTCTTAAGTAATATGATTAATTGAACTTAAATTTATCATGAACTTAGTCCTGGTAGTATTTTGCAATTATGTTGTAGATCAATAGCTCACGTTGTTACTTCCCTGTGTTTATTTTGATATGTTCCTAGAGAAAATTGTGTTGAAAGATGTTAGTAGCAATGATGCGGATTGGATCCGTGATCTGAGGTTTATCCTCATTGCTGCACAGAGGAATTATGTCCTTGATGCACCGCTAGGTGATAGACCTATTGCAGGAGCAGATGCTGACGTTATGAACGTTTGGCTAGCTAAATATGATGACTACTTGATAGTTTAGTGCACCATGCTTAACGGCTTAGAATCGGGACTTCAAAGACGTTTTGAACGTCATGGACCATATGAGATGTTCTAGGAATTGAAGTTAATATTTCAAGCAAATACCCGAGTTGAGAGATATGAAGTCTCCAACAAGTTCTATAGCTAAAAGATGGAGGAGAATCGCTCAACTAGTGAGCGTGTGCTCAGATTGTCTGGGTACTACAATCGCTTGAATCAAGTGGGAGTTAATCTTCCAGATAAGATAGTGATTGACAGAATTCTCTAATCACCATCACCAAGTTAGTCGAACTTCGTGATGAACTATAGTATGCAAGGGATGACGAAAACGAATCCCGAGCTTTTCATGATGATGAAATCGATGAAGGTAAAAATCAAGAAAGAGCATCAAGTGTTGATGGTTGACAAGATCACTAGTTTCAAGAAAAGGGCAAAGGGAAAAAGGGGAACTTCAAGAAAAACAGCAAGCAAGTTGCTGCTCAAGTGAAGAAGCCCAATTCTGGTCCTAAGCCTGAGACTAAGTGCTTCTACTGCAAAGGGACTGGTCACTGGAAGCAGAACTACCCCAAGTATTTGGCGGATAAGAAGGATGGCAAAGTAAACAAAAGTATATTTGATATACATGTTATTGATGTGTACTTTACTAGTGTTTATAGCAACCCCTCAGTATTTGATACTGGATCAGTTGCTAAGAGTAGCAACTCGAAACAGGAGTTGCAGAATAAACAGAGACTAGTTAAGGGTGAAGTGACGATGTGTGTTGGAAATAGTTCCAAGATTGATATGATCATCATCGCACACTCCCCTATACTTTCGGGATTAGTGTTGAACCTAAATAAGTGTTATTTGGTTTTTGCGTTGAGCATGAATATGATTTGATCATGTTTATTGCAATACGGTTATTCATTAAAGTCGGAGAATAATTGTTGTTCTGTTTACATGAATAAAACCTTCGATGGTCATACACCCAATGAAACAAGTTCGTTGGATCTCGATCGTAGTGATACACATATTCATAATATTGAAACCAAAAGATGCAAAGTTAATAACGATAGTGCAACTTATTTGTGGCACTGCCGTTTAAGTCATATTGGTGTAACGCGCATGAAGAAACTCCATACTGATGGGCTTTTGGAATCACTTGATTATGAATCACTTGATGCTTGCGAACCATGCCTTATGGGCAAGATGACTAAAATACCATTCTCCGGAACAATGAAGCAAGCAACAGATTTGTTGGAAATCATACATACTAATGTATGTGGTCCGATGAATATTAAGGCTTGCAGCAGGTATCATTATTTTCTGACCTTCACAGATGATTTGAGCAGATATGGGGATATCTACTTGATGAAACATAAGTCTGAAACATTTGAACAGTTCAAAGAATTTCAGAGTGAAGTGGAAAATCATCGTGACAAGAAAATAAAAGTTTCTACGATATGATCGCAGAGGTAAAATATTTGAGTTACGAGTTTGGCCTTCAATTAAAACAATGTGAAATAGTTTCACTACTCACGCCACCTGGAACACCATAGTGTAATGGTGTGTCCGAACGTCATAACCGTACTTTATTAGATATAGTGTGATCTATGATGTCTCTTACCGATCTACCACTATCGTTTTGGGGTTATGCATTAGAGACAGCTGCATTCACGTTAAATAGGGCACCATCTAAATCCGTTGAGACGACATCGTGTGAACTATGGTTTGGCAAGAAACCTAAGCTGTCGTTTCTTAAAGTTTGGAGTTGCGATGCTTATGTGAAAAAGTTTCATCTCGATAAGCTCAAACTCAAATCGGAGAAATATGTCTTCATAGGATACCCAAAGGAGATAGTTGGGTACACCTTCTATCACAGATCCGAAGGCAAGACATTCGTTGCTAACAATGGATCCTTTCTAGAGAAGGAGTTTCTCTCGAAAGAAGTGAGTGGGAGGAAAGTAGAAAACTTGATAAGGTAATTGTACCTTCTCCCTTATTGGAAAATAGTTCATCACAGAAATCTGTTCCTGTGACTACTACACCAATTAGTGAGGAAGCTAATGATGATGATCATGTAACTTTAGATCAAGTTACTACCGAATCTCGTAGGTAAACCAGAGTGAGATCCGCACCAGAGTGGTACAGTAATCCTATTCTGGAGGTCATGTTACTTGACCATGACGAACCTACGAACTATGAGGAAGCGATGATGAGCCCAGATTCCGATAAATGGCTTGAGGCCATGAAATCTGAGATAGGATCCATGTATGAGAACAAAGTGTGGACTTTGGTGGACTTGCCCGAGGATCGGCAAGCCATTGATAATAAATGGATCTTCAAGAGGAAGACGGACACGGATAGTAGTGTTACTATCTACAAAGATAGAATTGTCGCAAAAAGGTTTTCGACAAGTTCAAGGTGTTTTGACTACGATGAGAGTTTCTCACTCGTATCTATGCTTAAATCTGTCCGAATCATGTTAGCAATTGCCGCATTTTATGAAATCTGGCAAATGGATAAACAAAACTGCATACCTTAATGGATTTATTAAAGAAGAGTTGTATGTGATGCAACAAGATGGTTTTGTGAATCCTAAAGGTGCTAACAAAATATGCAAGCTCCAGCGATCCATTTATGGACTGGTGCAAGCATCTCGGAGTTGGAATATACGCTTTGATAAGTTGATCAAAGCATATAGTTTTATACAGACTTGCGGTGAAGCCTGTATTTACAAGAAAGTGAGTGGGAGCACTACAACATTTCTGATAAGTATATGTGAATGACATATTGTTGATCGGAAATAATGTAGAATTATTCTACAAAGCATAAAGGAGTGTTTGAAAGGAGTTTTTCAAAGAAAGACCTCGGTGAAGCTGCTTACATATTGAGTATCAAGATCTATAGAGATAGATCAAGACGCTTGATAAGTTTTTTCAATGAGTACATACCTTGACAAGATTTTGAAGTAGTTCAAAATGGAACAGTCAAAGAAAAAGTTTCTTGCCTGTGTTACAAGGTGTGAAGTTGAGTAAGACTCAAAGCCCGACCATGGCAGAAGATAGAAAGAGAATGAAAGTCATTCCCTATGCCTCAGTCATAGGTTCTATAAAGTATGCCATGCTGTGTACCACATCTATTGTATACCATACACTGTGTTAAGAGAGGGAGTACAATAGTGATCTAGGAGTAGATCAATGGACAGCGGTCAAAATTATCCTTACTGGAATAAGGATATGTTTCTCAATTACGGAGGTGACAGAAGGTTCGTCGTAAAGGGTTACGTCGATGCAAGTTTTGACACTGATCCAGATGACTCTAAGTCTCAATCTGGATACATATTGAAAGTGGGAGCAATTAGCTAGAGTAGCTCCATGCAGAGCATTGTTGACATAGAAATTTGCAAAATACATGCGGATCTGAATGTGGCAGACCCATTGACTAAACTTCTCTCACAAGCAAAACATGATCACTTTTTGGGTCTTAATCACATAGCGATGTGAACTAGATTATTGAATCTAGTAAACCCTTTGGGTGTTAGTCACATGGAGATGTGAACCAATCACATAAAGATGTGAACTATTGATGTTAAATCACATGGCGATGTGATCTAGATTATTGACTCTAGTGCAAGTGGGAGACTGAAGGAAATATGCCCTAGAGGCAATAATAAAGTTATTATTTATTTCCTTATATCATGATAAATGTTTATTATTCATGCTAGAATTGTATTAACCGGAAACATAATACATGTGTGAATACATAGACAAACAGAGTGTCACTAGTATGCCTCTACTTGACTAGCTCGTTAATCAAAGATGGTTATGTTTCCTAACCATGGACAAAGATTTGTTATTTGATTAACGGGATCACATCATTAGTTGAATGATCTGATTGACATGACCCATTCCATTAGCTTAGCACCCGATCGTTTAGTATGTTGCTATTGCTTTCTTCATGACTTATACATGTTCCTATGACTATGAGATTATGCAACTTCCGTTTGCCGGAGGAACACTTTGTGTGCTACCAAACGTCACAACGTAACTGGGTGATTATAAAGGAGCTCTACAGGTGTCTCCAAAGGTACATGTTGGGTTGGCGTATTTCGAGATTAGGATTTGTCACTCCGAATGTCGGAGAGGTATCTCTGGGCCCTCTCGGTAATGCACATCACTTAAGCCTTGCAAGCATTGCAACTAATGAGTTAGTTGTGGGATGATGTATTACGGAACGAGTAAAGAGACTTGCCGGTAACGAGATTGAACTAGGTATTGGATACCGACGATTGAATCTCAAGCAAGTAACATACCGATGACAAAGGGAACAATGTATATTGTTATGCGGTCTGACCGATAAAGATCTTCGTAGAATATGTAGGAGACAATATGGGCATCCAGGTCCCGCTATTGGTTATTGACCGGAGACGTGTCTCGGTCATGTCTACATTGTTCTCGAACCGTAGGGTCCGCACGCTTAAGGTTTCGATGACAGTTATATTATGAGTTTATGAGTTTTGATGTACCGAAGGAGTTCGGAGTCCCAGATGAGATCGGGGACATGACGAGGAGTCTCGAAATGGTTGAGACGTAAAGATCGATATATTGGACGACTATATTCGGACATCGGAAAGGTTCCGAGTGATTCGGGTATTTTTCGGAGTACCGGGGAATTATGGAAATACGGGGGGAGAAGTATTGGGCCTTATTGGGCCATACGGGAAAGAGAGAGGGGCTGCCTAGGGCAGGCCGCGCGCCCCCCCAAGGCCTAGTCCGAATTGGACTAGGGGGAGGGGCTGCGCCCCCTCCTTCCTTCCCTTCTCCCTTCCCCTTCCTTGTCTCCTACTCCTACTACATGGAAGGACTCCTAGTTGGACTAGGAAAGGGGGAATCCTACTCCCGGTGGGAGTAGGACTCCCCTAGGGCGCGCCATAGAGAGGGCCGGCCCTCCCCTCCTCCACTCCTTTATATACGGGGGCAGGGGCACCCCATAGACACACAAGTTGATCTTCGTGATCGTTCCTTAGCCGTGTGCGGTGCCCCCTCCATGATATTACACCTCGATCATATTGTAGCGGTGCTTAGGCGAAGCCCTGCGACGGTTGAACATCAAGATCGTCACCACGCCGTCGTGCTGACAGAACTCCTCCCCGAAGCTTTGCTGGATCGGAGCTCGGGGAGCGTCATCGAGCTGAACGTGTGCCAAGAACTCGGAGGTGCCGGAGTAACGGTGCTTGGATCGGTTGGACCGGGAAGACGTACGACTACTTCCTCTATGTTGCGTCAACGCTTCTGCTTCGGTCTACGAGGGTACGTAGACAGCACTCTCCCATCTTGTTGCTATGCATCACCATGATCTTGCGTGTGCGTAGGAATTTTTTTGAAATTACTACGTTCCCCAACAGTTGGCGTTGGAGTAGGCCGTGAGAGTCATGGACGACGATCGAGGAATGTGTAGGCAGAGGTCGAGTGTACCCTTGATGTAGCGAAGAATACGCTTGACCAAGTGTAGATGCGGCTCGCGGGGAGCATGCATATAGAGGCAGGCCTGCTGCACAGCATAGGCGATGTCCAGACGTGTGAGAGTGAGATACGGCAATGCACCAGCATAACTCCGATAGGTAGTAGCATCATCAAGCAAAGCACCATCAATGGCTGAGAGTTTGACCTTGGCGCCAACTGGAGTGAGCGATGGATGACAGTCGGCCATGCCTGCACGCTGAAGAAGATCCAAGGTGTACTGTCGCTCGGAGAGAACCATGCCATTGGCATCCCGGGTAACCGAGATGCCGAGGAAAAACGAGAGGTCTCCAAGATCTGTCATGGCAAACTCCGAGTGTAGCTGCTGTGTCAAGTGCTGAAGGAGCGTGGATGTAGAAGCGGTGATCACAATATCATCAACGTACAAGAGGATGTACGCGAATTGGTGTCCGTGGTGGTAGATGAATAGGAATACATCCGATTTCGATGCAACAAAACCGAGGCGATGTGCGTAGAGAGCGAACCGTTGGTACCATGCACGGGGTACATGTTTGAGGCCATAGAGTGACTTGTGAAGACGGCACACGTAGTCGGGGCAGCAGGCATATCAACGAAACCAGGCGGCTGCTGGCAATAAACCTCCTCGTGAAGGTTGTCGTTGAGGAAGGCATTCTTGATGTCAAGCTTGTGGATCGGCCACGCACGGGAAACCACAATGCTGAGGACGATGCGGATGGTGTCCGGTTTGAAAACTGGGCTGAATGTCTCGTTGAAGTCGATGCCCGGCTATTGAGAGTAGCCGCGGACCACCCACCGAGCTTTATAGCGGGCAAGCCGTCCGTCTGAATGAAACTTATTCTTGAAAATCCACTTCCCTAAAACAACATGAGCACGAGGTGGCCGTGGAACAAGTGACCACGTCCGGTTAGTGACAAGCACCTCGAACTCATCGTGCATAGCACGACACCAGTGTGGGTCGTTGAGAGCACCCCAGTGTGTTTTGGGAAGAAGAGAAATAGAGGAGGCGGAAGCCATAAGATTCATACGATCGACGGGCTAAAAGAGACCGCGCTTGGCGCAAGTAAGCATCATGTGGGTGTTGCTAGGGGAGGGTGGCCGATGCACGACGACAGGGGAAGAAGGTGCGCTCGAACCAGGGGCAGGTGCGGGCGAAGGTCCGGGGGAGGCAGGCGCGCTCGGTGGGCTAGCGAGAATGGGCGAGCTGGGCGGCGGGCTAGGCGCTGCAGCGGGGCTAGGCGCGCTCGCGGGCGAGCGGGTAGAGGGGTGGGGGGAAGAAGAAGGGTTGACATGCATAGCGGGTTGGACTGCAGGAGAGAGGGCGGGTATGGTGTTTATGGCTACGAGGTGGAGGAGGATATCCAACGACGCAAGGGGGTTGGACGGGCGATCCGAAGAGGAAGAGAAGGGAAAGATCGTCTCGTCGAAGACGACATGGAGAGAGATGATGACACGACATGTTTGAGGATCAAGACACCGATATCCTTTAGGCTGTGTTCGGTTGAGAGGGATTCAAAGGGGGTTTGGCAGGGATTGAAGTGGATTTAATCCCTTGCATGTCAAAACCTCCCCAAATCCCCGCCAATCCTCTTGTGGAGGGGTGTAACCGAATAAGGCCTTATGGTTGGCGGGATAACCAAGTAATATTCATGCGACGGAACATGGCGCTAGTTTATGCTTGGCGACGGATGATTGGTTAGGGTAGCATAAGCATCCAAAGACTCGGAGCATGCTATAGTCGGGAAGGGTATTATGTAGGCGGATGTAGGGGATGGCGAACGCGATGGACTGAGAGGGGCGTATGTTGATGAGATGGGTGGTGGTGGCCAAGGCTTCCGCCCAGTAGGGCAGTGGCATCGAGGACTGAAAGAGAAGTGTGCGTGCAACATCGTTGAGGGTGCGGATGGCACGTTCAGCCTTGCCATTTTGAGCGGAGGTGTACGGGCATGAAAGACGAAGATGAATGCCATGAGAGGCAAAGAAGGTGGTGATTGTGGTGTTGAGAAACTCGGTGCCATTGTCGGCCTTCATTGCTACTAGTGAACGGGAAAATTGTGTGCGGGCGTAGGCGACAAAATTAGTAAGTGTGGCGGCGGTGTCAGATTTGTTGCTGAGAGGAAACGTCCATATATAGTGCGAGAAGTCGTCCACAATAACAAGGTAATACTTAAAACCGGAGTTGCTCAAAACAGGAGATGTCCAAAGATCACAATGTACTAACTGAAATGGTTCGACACAATGCGAGGTAGACCTAGTGAACGGCAAGCGTACATGTTTGCCAAGTTGGCAAGCATGACAAACGTGGGAAGCCGCTTTATTACAAGGAATAGATGACTATTTATGAAGATGCGACATAGCGTCGCGACCTGGATGTCCTAGATGGCGATGCCAAAGCTCGATGGAGGTGGTGGCGATGAGTCCATGGGCGTGATGGTTGATGACCGAGGAGGGGGACACGTAGAGATCTCCATGGCTATTGCAGCGAAGAATCACGGCCCTGGTGCGAAGGTCCTTCACAGAGAAGCCGAAGGGGTCAAATCCGATTGAGCATAAATTATCAATAGTGAAACGACGAACAGCAAGTAGGTTTTTGACAATATGAGGGACGAGTAGAACATTGTGAAGAAAAAGTGTGCGAACGGAAGTAGGAATAGAGGCATCACCAGTATGAGAAACGGGTAATGTAGAGTGATACGTCCATTTTGCATCATGCTTTTATATCGATATTTATTGCATTATGGGCTGTTATTACACGTTATGGTACAATACTTATGGCTATTCTCTCTTATTTTACAAGGTTTGCATGAAGAGGGAGAATGCCGGCAGCTGGAATTCTGGGCTGGAAAAGGAGCAAATATTAGAGACCTATTCTGCACAACTCCAAAAGTCCTGAAACTCCCCGAAAGTTGGTTTTGGAAATAATAAAAGATACTGAGCAAAGAAAATACCAGAGGGGACCCACACCCTGGCCATGAGGGTGGAGGGCGCGCCCCCCTATCTTGTGGGCCCCCTGTTGGCCCTCTGGTGCCCATCTTCTGCTATTTGAAGTCTTTCGTCTGAGAAAAAATCATAGCAAGCTTTCGGGACGAGACTCCACCGCCACGAGGCGGAACCTTGGCGGAACCAATCTAGGGCTCTGGTGGAGCTGTTCTGCCGGGGACACATCCCTCGGGGAGGGGAAATCATCGCCATCGTCATCACCAACGATCCTCTCATTGAGAGGGGTTCAATCTCCATCAAAATCTTCACCAGCACCATCTCCTCTCAAACCCTAGTTCATCTCTTGTATCCGATTCTCGTCTCTAAGTCTGAGATTGGTACCTGTAGGTTGCTAGTAGTGTTGATTACTCCTTGTAGTTGATGCTAGTTGGTTTATTTGGTGGAAGATCATATGTTTAGATCCATTATGCATATTAATACCCCTCTGATTATGAACATGAATATGCTTTGTTAGTAGTTACATTTGTTCCTGAGGACATGGGAGAAGTATTGCTATTAGTAGTCATGTGAATTTGGTATTCGTTCGATATTTTGATGAGATGTATGTTGTCTCTCCTCTAGTGGTGTTATGTGAACGTCGACTACATAACACTTCACCATTATTTGGGCCTAGAGGAAGGCATTGGGAAGTAATAAGTAGATGATGGGTTGCTAGAGTGACAGAAGCTTAAACCCTAGTTTATGCGTTGCTTCGTAAGGGGCTGATTTCGATCCACTTGTTTCATGCTATGGTTAGGTTTACCTTAATACTTCTTTTGTAGTTGCGGATGCTTGCAATAGGAGTTAATCATAAGTGGGATGTTTGTCCAAGTAAGGACAGCACCCAAGCACCGGTCCACCCACATATCAAATTATCAAAGTACCGAATGCGAATCATATGAACGTGATGAAACTAGCTTGACGATAATCCCCATGTGTCCTCGGGAGCGTTTTCCTTTATATAAGAGTTTGTCCAGGCTTGTCCTTTGCTACAAAAGGATTGGGCCACCTTGCTGCACCTTAGTTACTTTATTTACTTGTTACCCGTTACCAATTATCTTATCACAAAACTATCTGTTACCTATAATTTCAGTGCTTGCAGAGAATACCTTGCTGAAAACTGCTTATCATTTCCTTCTGCTCCTTGTTGGGTTCGACACTCTTACTTATCGAAAGGACTACGATAGATCCCCTATACTTGTGGGTCATCATAGAGCCATTGCCAACGGCGACAAGGGAGGAGGAAGAAGAAGCAGGAATGAGATGTTGAAGCATACCGGGGTCGGAGGCCATGTGGGATGTGGCTCCGGAGTCCATGACCCACTCCCCGATGTTGGAGGCTGATGCGGCGTTGTTCAAGGTGGCAATCAGCGCGGTGCAGTCTCACTGAGGTGTCGGGTTGTAGCCGTGGACCGGAGGAGCGTTGGTGCCGAAGGCCTGGCCATGGAGAGGAGCCAGGGAAGTGAACTCCTGGGCGGGTGGCAGCACCGGGGGACGCGGTCCAAGCAGGCCGGCTCCACCGGTCGGGCACGGCGTGGGAGCGCCCTGAGGCTGTAGTGGCTGGCCAGTGTATGGGTTGAAGCGGATCCATGGGCCGACCGTGGGTTGGCCGCCTGTACCGATGCGGGCACCGCCGGAGTTGCTGCCGATGGATCTGCCGCCTTGCCTCTTCTTGCGCCAGTTCCCGCTGTTGCGGTTGCCGCCGGCTACGGAGTTGCCGCCGCAACGGTTGCCATCACCACGGTTGGAGTTGGAGCCGCCAAGTGAAGGAAATATGCCCTAGAGGCAATAATAAAGTTATTATTTATTTCCTTATTTCATGATGAATGTTTATTATTCATGCTAGAATTGTATTAACCGGAAACATAATACATGTGTGAATACATAGACAACCAGAGTGTCACTAGTATGCCTCTACTTGACTAGCTCGTTAATCAAAGATGGTTATGTTTCCTAACCATGAACAAAGTGTTGTTATTTGATTAACGAGGTCACATCATTAGTTGAATGATCTGATTGACATGACCCATTCCATTAGCTTAGCACCCGATCGTTTAGTATGTTGCTATTGCTTTCTTCATGACTTATACATGTTCCTATGACTATGAGATTATGCAACTCCCGTTTGCCGGAGGAACACTTTGGGTGCTACCAAACATCACAACGTAACTGGGTGATTATAAAGGAGCATTACAGGTGTCTCCAAAGGGAGATGTTGGGTTGGCGTATTTCGAGATTAGGATTTGTCACTCCGATTGTCGGAGAGGTATCTCTGGGCCCTCTCGGTAATGCACATCACATAAGCCTTGCAAGCATTGCAACTAATGAGTTAGTTGCGGGATGATGTATTACAGAACGAGTAAAGAGACTTGCTGGTAACGAGATTGAACTAGGTATTGGATACCGACGATCGAATCTCGGGCAAGTAACATACCGATGACAAAGGGAACAACGTATGTTGTTATGCGGTCTGACCGATAAAGATCTTCGTAGAATATGTAGGAGCCAATATGGGCATCCAGGTCCCGCTATTGGTTATTGACCGGAGACGTGTCTCGGTCATGTCTACATTGTTCTCGAACCCGTAGGGTCCGCACGCTTAAGGTTACGATAACAGTTATATTATGAGTTTATGCATTTTGATGTACCAAAGGTTGTTCAGAGTCCCGGATGTGATCACGGACATGACGAGGAGTCTCGAAATGGTCGAGACGTAAAGATTGATGTATCGGAAGCCTATGTTTGGATATCGGAAGTGTTCCGGGTGAAATCAGGATTTTACCGGAGTACCGGGAAGGTTACCGGAACCCCCCGGGAGCTAAATGGGCCATGATGGGCCTTAGTGGAAAAGAGAAGAGGCAGCCCTACATGGGCTGCGCGCCTCCCCCTTCCCCTAGTCCTATTAGGACTAGGAGAGGTGGTCGGCCCCCTCTCTCTCTTTTCCCCCTCCGCAAATCCTATTCCAACTAGGATTGGGGGGGGGGGGGAATCCTACTCCCAGAGGGAGTAGGACTCTCCTGGCGTGCCACACCTTGGCCGGCCAGCCTCCCCCCCTCTAGTCCTTTATATACTGAGGCAGAGGCACCCTAGAACACACAAGTTGATCCAGGTGATCTATTCCTTAGCCGTGTGCGGCGCCCCCAGCCACCATAGTCCTCGATAATACTGTAGCGGAGTTTAGGCGAAGCCCTGCTGCTGTAGTGCATCAAGATCGTCACCACGCCGTCGTGCTGACGGAACTCTTCCCCGACACTTTGCTGGATCGAAGTCCGGGGATCGTCATCGAGCTGAACGTGTGCTCGAACTCGGAGGTGCCGTAGTTTCGGTGCTTGATCGGTTGGATCGTGAAGACGTACGACTACTTCCTCTACGTTGTGTCAACGCTTCCGCAGTCGGTCTGCGTGGGTACGTAGACAGCACTCTCCCCTCTCATTGCTATGCATCACATGATCTTGCGTGTGCGTAGGAAAATTTTTGAAATTACTACGAAACCCAACACCAAGGCCGGAGCCCTAGGAGGAGTGGTCGCCGTACAGGGCGGTCTGGTTCGCCACGGCGGAGGTGTTGGCGAGTTGAGTCTCGCGGAGAACAAGCAAAGAGTGTGTCTGCCCGAAGGTTGGGAGCGGGTTCTGCATGGTCACGATCGTGGTGATGTCGGCGAACCGTGGGTTGAGGACGCGAAGGCAGTTGAGGACGAGAGTCTGGTCCGTGACCGGAGTGCTGACGTCGGCGAGGGCGTCGGAGAGGGCCTTCAAGCGGTGGCAGTACGCGGTGACCGAGAGGCCGCCTTGTACGAGGCTGCGGAACTCGGCATTGAGGTAGACCGCGCGGGTCATCTGGTTATCCAGAAAGAGGTTGGAGTTGAGGTTCCAGGCCTCATACGCCATCTGATCTTCCGCCATGATCATATCAAGAATCTCGTCAGAGATAGAGCCGTACAGCCAGGACCAGACGACATAGTCCTCACGGTCCAATCCGGCGTGCGGTCCGCCGCGGCCGTGACGGTGGTGATGTGGGGAAGCAAGTTGTACTTGCCGAGGAGGACGCGGATGAGCATCCTCCACTTGGCGAAGTTGGAGGTGTGGAGATCAAGCGTGACGGGCACGTGGGTGCGCATGCTAGCAACTTGTACAGCCGGCGAGGCAGAGGCGGGCATGGTGGTGTTGACGAGGGGGGCGGTGATGGTGGAGTGGGAGGCAGGCAGGGAGGGAGAGGTGAGCGAGGAGTTGGTGGAGGCGCCGGTTCCTGCCATGGCTAGGTGACGGCAATCAGGAAGGCTGGCGGTGGTGTGGTAGGGTTTAGGAGGAGAGGATTGATCTATCTGATACCAAGTAAACGAGAATGATTAGGCAATGCGCCACATATGGACGGCCCTCGTGTTACATATATATAGGAATACATGAGAGTTACATGCCTTGGAGGTCAAGGAAGATCACAACCATATCATACAGAATCATGGGATATTCCTATACATAAGCGATACACGGAAATATACTCTAACACAATCTCAGGGGCAACTCCAGGTCACCTTCTGCGCCGTCGCCCCGCCGCTCGTTTCCTACTTCTGCGTCCACGCCACCCACATGGACCACACCGAGTTCCCGGTCATGCCCTACATCCTGGCCACCGAGACCGACGGCAGCCTCGTCCTCCTATGCGTCGCCACCAGCGACCATCCGACCGATTACTTGTGTCCCGAAAATTGCCAATACTTCGTCTACGATACCCTCTCTCGCAAACTTCACCAACTCCCGCTCCCCGGCTTCCAACACCGACTCAACGAGACCTCGCTCGCCATCATGCGCAAGCCCAACAAAAGCTCCAAAAACACCAGCAACCACGTCGACCTATGACCCCATGTACATGGAGAGGCAGAGGATGAGGCCGAGGCCCATCACTTCGTCATTGCCGCAAAATCTTACATTTTCTGGGGTAAAAAATCTCCTCACCTCTGCATCTATGACTCTGCTATCAAGACATGGAGCAACAAGCCAGTGGTGATGGGTCCATCATATCCAGAACACCACCTCACAAGCAAGACACTCACCATCGGAGGAAGCAATGGCACTATGGCTTGGATGGATCTCTAGCGCAACATCGTCTTCTGCGACGTTCTCGCCAAACGCCCCAAGCTTGGCTACCTGAAGTTCCCGTGCGGACCCGACGTGGGGGCTATCAATCCAAGGTCTCTTCGCGACATAGCCGTCTTTGGCCAGACCATCAAGTATGTTGTGATGCTGCATCACCTCGACAGAAGCTCCTCTAAGGTCCCCTCCCGTCATTGGATGGCCACAACATGGAGCATTGACAAGAGCCGTCACACCTCAGCCAAGGATTGGCGCATGGTTTGCCAGCTCAATTCCACCCGTATAATGGTTGATGCGGCCGGTACCGCGGCTTCCTTCCCAACCTTGTCGTCTCTTTGCGTTGGCATGCCCACACTCAGCATGCAGAATGATGCCATTGTTTACTTCCTCGCTAAGGTTGACTTCAGCCCAAGCCAACACACAGCTCTCTAGCCTGGCTGGGCGAAAGCTCTTAGGCGGCATCTACGAATGTTTTGAGAAACAAGCCTTAAATTTATCATCATCGTCGTAACATATCTCCAAAACTGATCAAACCATATTGATCAGTACCTTATTCAGCCACTACAAAAATATCGTAACCACAACAATTAACTCTAGAGAGTGTATCTTAACCAAAATACAGAGAAAGGTTCCTGTCAACACACACAAAACAGAGCAAACAGTATGAGAGAATCCCTCAGAGACCCATTTAAAATCATGCACACAACTGAACCAAACCAGGTGCAAAAGGATATTCCAGCCCTGACCAAACTACAAAGGTTATAGCCAAAGGGAGGACACATGCAGTGGAGAGAAACAGTTGTTGTTTACAGTGTCATAGGCACTTCCTGGTCTAAGAATCTTCACTGGGATAATTTAAGTTGAACAAAATTAACAATATAATAAAGAAAATTGTACGCTTCTGGTTTTATGCAACAGAAAGCCGCAAAAATATCGTCATTCAGAATCGGACGGTAATTCAACATAAAGCTAATCATCATGCACTTTAATTACATCAGGTCAGCAAGTATAAAAGAGAACAATGCTCACTAGCCAATACCAAAAAACTAAGATAATTTACAAGAAAACATGGTGTATCATCAGAATATAAAAGCCTTCTAATCCACAGGTAAATAGGCACTATGTCAGAAGGTGTCCTAAGATTGAATAAGGTTTCCTCGCATGATACTGACGAAATCAAGAAGAAAATAAACAATTAGAAACAGATCTATAATGGATTCAGTTGCAAAGATGACATCACACAGGCAGCTCATGCCACCCCTCGGATCAAGTTTTGGATCATGCATCAATACCTCCTCACAATCCAAATAGATCATCTAGATTGAAAGGCAAAAATAACAGCCAAAAAGATTCAAAATATAGTTGCTCAGTGGTGGCAGTGTTTAATTGGTTCGATTCTGATTTGGTCTATTGAGCTTGAATACTTGCAAATCATCACTGCCATCAGTCAAAGAAATTAAGTAAAAGAAAATCAAACCAACTGTTTAAACTTTGATTTGTTAAGTCGTATTTAATAGTATGTCAATCAGCACATATCCACCTAAACGGACCCTAAGACTGGGGCGATAAATTTGAAATCATCATAAAAAAACTCAACATTGTACAAAGGTATACATATATGAACAAGTTGGGTGCATACCCTTTGCTCTTCTCGTTGCATATCTTGTCAGCGGCTTTTCTTGTCCGCCCTCCTGAGAGCAAAGAACTCGATTCTCAGATCAAATGTCTCATGCTCCCACTTCTCATCCACCAGAGAAGTTCCATCGCTGCAACAACCACCAACTTCAACAGTTAAGGAAGAGATAGCGGAGGCAGCATGATTGGAAGAACAAAAAAATGTACTTCAAGAAAAGCCTATGGACAAACCCTTCAAATATAACTCAAGTCAACAATTAGTCCATAGGAATTGTCATCAATTATCAAAACCAAACATGGGGGCACCGCATGTTCTTTCAGTGCTAGAGTATGTTATGGTGGGGATTGAATGTCAATTAATAAAAGCTATGGCGGGGACTGTGCAATTTCTTTTGCATGTTTTAGATATCAAAGTAGAAAATTGTAGTGGGACATGTGACTGTGGGGTAGGGATAGCCTATTTTTGCCCATTAAGTCATACTATCGGGGCAGGTTTGGGTATACCCATGGTTACAAGATTATATCCAGACCCTACCCACGAGCAATCAGGTCGGGTTTGGGTGCTGCCCATGGGCACAAAAGCATATCCAAACCCTATCCATTCGAGTCGGATATGCATGGGTATGCATGTCCATGGATAAGATTGTCATCCTTATTAACATGACCGTTGGAACTCCCCATCCCAAATAACTTTAATGGTATTAATTTGGTATACTGTGAATGTTCTCCCCTTTTTCCTATGAAGTTGGTCAAATTTCAAAAAGTTCGACGTAAGAAAAAATGTAAAGTAATAAAAGAAGGCGAGGGAGTGCTAACTAGAGAGAAAATTCAAAAGGTGGAGGAAAAGTGTGAAGTCCATGTTTGGTTAGTTAGCAGTGCACAACACAGAGAGGGGACAAAGTCGAAACTGTTGTGTGAACGACACAACCTGGAAGACAGCGGGACGATGCCCGATCCAGATGTCGACTGCACTTTACTGATATGCATAGACAGACTGATATATGTTGTCGTTCACACATCATCTTGTGCATAGCAGCACTCGGACAAAGTAGTCCCACATCCATATCTGCAAAAAATCTGTCTAGTCATTGACACATCATCCATCCACTTGTTTACATCCATCTATCAAACAAGAAGAAAAAATGCCTTGCAAACACAACTGGCTTTACAAGGAGAAAAAAAGGATATAATCTTACAACAAAACATGTCCACATAGGTAATCTTGCATACATGCATACATTCAGCCGTTGCAATAACAGAATGACACATGGCATACATAATCCAAGCACGGCTGCCTTCAAGCAAAATAAAGAAAAGAAAATTTGCCCTCCAAACAAAAACATATCCTGACATAGAATCTTGTGCACATTAAACTATGTGCAAATAACATATTGGCACATGGCCGAATAACACTGGTAAATACAATGGCAGCAAGCAAGCAAGATCTAACTAACAAGTTTAAATCTGCCTCCACGATGAAGCTCTATTGGAAAAAAACTTCAAGTAGAAAAGTAAGACCAAAGTTTGCCAAAAGCAACAGTAACTCGATATTGGCGTCACCTATTATAATCTCTTGGTTAAGGAACTACAATACACTCTTTTACTAGCATACATGGCTGACTAATTGGCTGGGTGTATTTATTCTTTTTGTAAAACACCATTCTACATGATAGATGGTGGATTGCAGTGGCCATCGAAAGATCTTCTTGAGGGTTTCTCTCTCCAGATCTGGTGGATGACTTCAATGATGAGATGCAAACTATGGACGTCGGCTTGACACGGAAGAATGGTGGTGCAGCGACGACTAACACATCGCTTGCAACTGTTGGGATCGTGGAAATGTGGTGGCGACAGTACTTGAGTGACTTGATGGTGGTGCTACTCGAGCACCCGGTGTCGAGCTCCGAGGTGAAAGCCTGGGTGACCCGAGTTGGTTATGCTTGGCAATGATGATGTTTTTACGTCGTTACCTTGTTGAAGGCATTGCTCGGATATGCTTGGACCGTTTCTTAAGGGTGAAAACCTAGATTCCAATCTTGAGTGGTCGAATCTGGCAATGGCGGCTATTGAGCGTCGCTCCCTTCTTGAAGGTGTTGATGTTGAAGAACTTCGTTGTTTGTGTGGTGCCATGAGATGGATGGTGCGGATATGGTCATTGATGTAGCTTGCCGAATGTGGATCTAATCTCTTTTGGGTATTCCTTCGCCTATACATAGCTTTGGTCTTATATGACTTTGCTATCTGTTGGCATGTTCTTGTATGCATGTGTTGGGGTTGCCCGTGTGCATCTTTACTATGCAGAGGCCGCCGGGTGGTCTTATTGTCTTTGTATCCTCTTGATGCTTCATTTTGAGCCAATAAAATTCACCCTTTGTCAAAAAAAAAAGATAAATGGTGGAGATCAGGGGATCCTGATGCAGTTTGTCAACTACTCGCTATCCATCTAGAATAAGCCAGATTTTTATTTGCACATATCTAATTATAAACTAGAAAACAGTTATTGGGATATTTCATATACCACACACTTTTGAGATTCCTGCCAAGATATAAATTATTAATTAACTTGCCCAAATTAATCTGGGAATACATGTGTTGTTTCTTTAAACTTCGTCTCATTTAGATAGTTTTTTCTTTAAAAAATTAGAAGGGTAACACACTAAAATGTAAAATAAACAATTTTAACACTTTATGAGACTTACCTCAATATATTATATATGATTGTAACATAGAAAAAATAGTGCGGAAATTACAAATAAATTTAGTATAAATAATGATATTTATGTTTATCGGGACCCAAGTTTTACTTTTATTGGCGCCGTGCATCAACCGATAGAGAGGCAGCTGCCCGAGGGCATGGGAAACTAATTGATCAGACTTGTTTCCTGCTTATGTATCTCTCTTCGACTTGTGTGGACCCCTAAGAAGGTCCATCATCTCCGTGTACAAATAAATCAAGGAGAAGTCATTCGTTGTAACACAAAGTGAGTATATAAACAATGGAGAAGTGTACTACATCTTCTTTACATATTAAAGTATTCAAAGTTGTGCTCATTGTTATGCAAAGTTGCGCAACATCGAAACAACGACCGTCTTTTAATACTTCGATTAAAGTCAGTTTTATCTTTTTCACATATTGCAATTTGATCTAAAGTCAATAATTTAGGTATTTCTCTTGGTCATGGTTATTATCAAATTGCAGCCTCCATTAATTAATTAAATTAAAGCTTATGAATTGGATAGTGCTATTACCATTCTTCAAAGAAAAACGCCGTTGACACCTATGGAGGATACTGATCCCAATAGTTTGTCCACAAACTCATTGCAAGGTTTTTGTGAAGACCTGACAAATGAGGAGCTTTCTCATGATGATGGAAATTTGGATAGTCATATGGATTGTATGGTAGTTCCTGATAAACCCAAGAGAAAGCAAATGTGAAGAAAGTTTATGATATATCTTCGATAAGACACAATACTCTTAAATGTTTCCAAATGAAGTCTGATAAATGCAGGATTTTGTGGAATAGTAGAGGTCTTGGTGACCTGGCTAAGCATCGTTTTCTCTCAATTATGTAGTGAGCAAAATTTAGACGTTCTAGTCTCCATGGAGACTAATAAGGATAATGTTTTTCTCCATTTTAAGTCACCTCTGTGGTGGTCTTGACTTTGCTTAGTATTTGCCTTCCTACTGGCTAGTCAAGCCAAGTGGACTGCAGCTTCAAACCCAAAACATAAAATCCAGTGTGACAAAGAAAACCACTCAACCTATCAAAATTTAAATAACCACTCACCTTAAGACAAAATATGAAGCAAGGTCGAATGATATATGGACGCGAATCCGATCATTTTTTCTTGGTTAAATGTTTTGTTAGAAAATTTACCCATTATTCATGTTATTATTGGAAAAATATTTTGGTATTAGTTTAGTTGCTAACCCGCGTATATATTATTTTCCTTGGTTCCGGCCACGCCCCTCCCCCACCCCCACCCCCTCTTTTGGATAAAGGGCGCTTTTATTATCTCAAACTATAGCGATACAAAGCATTAAAATTATCACCCGACCTCTGCATAACTACGATGCATACAACCAAACATCAACAGTCTGAGAGAAAACAAGTAATAAAAAGCTGACAATTTGGCAACGGTAGAGTCCTATAGACCGACACTATGCCTATGTCGAAATGGCTGATGGACCGATCCGGAGATTATGTTGCCACTCATGTTGGGTAAAAACCTCAGTAGCCACCTGCTCCAACCGCTTACACACCCCCTTGAACAACGATTGGTACTCCACACATTGTAGTATAGACCACGTACGAAGCAAGTGCGTACAATGGAAAATAACTTGCAACAGTTAAGAAAGAGATAGCGGTGCTGCAACAACCACCAACTTCAACAGTTAAGAAAGTGATAGCGGTGCCTTCCTGGTTGTCACTTCCTGGTGGACTTGGATCTGGCCGAGCAGTCCCTGGTGAAGTCAACCTGCTCACGCGGTTCAGTCGACGGGGTTTAGTCACTAGAGAGAGGAGGAAGGGTTGTGTTACCAGGCGGCACGGAGAGCTGCTCGGCCACGAGGAAGCCAAGCGGGGGGCGATTGTCGACGTTGATTCCTCTTGAACCTCGGCGGCGCCCGGATCTGGTAGACGCGCAGCGCGACTGCCACCACCACTGCCAGCGCCAGTTGGATTGGGGTCTGTTTGGCGTGTTTCCCTCGGCCGGATGAGGGAACCTCCCTCCGCCTCTTCCTCTTCCCGGTCCTCATCGGCAGCTGCGACGGCGGAGGGGTGGAAGTGAGTGGTGGTCGGGCGGCAAAGGGGTAGGAAGGAGTGATGGTCGGGCGGCGGGTGGGAGGGAAATACTGTGAGAATTAGGGTTGCCTCGTTATATATATGAAACAAGCTTTAAGATGCGTGTCAGCCAGCCTCCTCTTGGGCCCAGCTAGGCCGGCCCATCAGGAAAAAGGTGCGGGAGCCGGGGTTCGTTCATTGTTGCGAGGGCTACGCCGTACCACCAGGCCGTCGTTTTTTTACAATTAATGGACCTTTTTTTCTCAATTGATGAAGTTTTTATAAAATTACATGATTTATTTTCAAATTCAATGAACATAAAAAAGATAAGAATAAGAGGCTCACCACAAGGTGGTGCCGGCGACGGGACGGTGCGGGTGATTGACGGTGGTTACGACGGAGACGGGAAGGCACTAAGTAAACCACACCTACATATGCAAACTAAGTGTTATTTTGACCTCAAATTGCATATAAATCATATAGTACCACATATAATTTCTCCCAAAATAAAACCCACAAATCACTATACTTATAGAGCATCGCAAGAGCTAATTTAGCAATGAGAGATGAAAGGACAAAGTTGCTAATCTTTGTGATCACTTGGATGGATGGGATGCCTTCAAATCTTCACAAATTTTGGCAAAAATGGAGTGTGAGCTCGAGAGGAAGAGGAAGAAAACAGAGGAGAGAGGAAAGGGGAAGAACAAAGCGGTCGGGCTCGATAAAGGGGTTTATATAGGATGACCTTTAGTACCGGTTGGTTATACGAACCGGGACTAAAGGTGCATCTCTAGTCCCGGTTCATATAACCAACTGGTATTAAAGGTGTTGGTGGGGCCCCAGCCTGACACAAGTCTGTCACCACGTCTTTAGTTCTGGTTCGTGTCACAAACCGGTACTAAAGGTTCGCCACGAACCGGTACTAATGATTGCCGCCCACCTAGCCGTTGGAACCGCCACTAATGAGCATATTAGTGCCGGTTTAGTTACAAACTGGGACTAATGTGCTTCACGTTAGGCACTTTTTCTACTAGTGTGGGTAGGATATATGGGAAGCAACATTCAGGAACGCAAGCATTGAAAGAAATGTTCATATGCGCCATCCAAAATTTAATTTGTGATACTTTTCAGAATCCTTTAGCTGGCTACTTTCTTTTTTCCTTCCATTACTTTACATGGAAAATATAGAGCAGTCTGTACTACAAAGGAAGGAACAAAACTATATGTATGAAAGCCGGCTGACTACTAGCACACGCCAAGAAAATAAGAAAGCAGCTAACCAATTCTGACAGAAAAATGACAGGTTGCAAGCACAAACAAATAAATCTGACATCACAATAAACACTTTCTACATAGCTCAAAATGTCAATAAATTCCCCACCCACCCAAATGGAGATGTTGCGTCACTGACAGCACATGTCAGAAACAACCGCGGGCAACAGAAAATGACAAATGTAGTCGTGCCCAATAGTCATAATGCTTGAGGCCAATCTGTAGATCTCTATAGTCAGAAAATTACAAATGTAGTAGTGCCCAAGAAATAAATTTTATCTCTGCCGGCACAACGTGTTGCCCAATAGTCAACGCTCGTGTAGTCGTGCTTGGCACAAGGGTTTAGGACATGACCGAACGGTAAAATTACAAATGCTATCTTAAAGCATTCACAATCAACTCTGCTTGAATTCTCGTCTAATGGCTTCGATACTATGAATTCAGCGGCCTTCAGGCTGTGTACCCCTTTTGTACTAATGCTTGAGGCCAATCTGTAGATCTCTATGCATACTTCAGATAGGTCTGTATGTCCTGGAGGAATAATCCTACTCTTGGGGCAGACCAAAAGCGCCATTTATTTCTTGGTCGGTGATTGGTATTTTCCTAGTTTGATCTAGTGCTAAGATGCATTGCTCAGGGTCTACTCTGACCATCAGTGAAGAACTGAACTTCAAATTGAGCTTGTGTGTTATTTTCAATGCATGAGTTCCCCGAATCCAGTCTCGGTGACAAGCCCGCGTTTGAAGTTGCTAAACTGTGAGACAACACAACAAATTTTCTGGATCGATATGCGAGAGGTAAGAATTGCATCAGCCAGAACATTCCTGCCAGGATCTTCGACGCTATCAGTGCTTGGGCTACCTGCGTCTTGAAGGGAACTGGTTACGCTACGCATAGGGGAAAATACTCTGTGTTGAAATATTTCGATTGAATCAAATTGGTTGAGATAAATCAGCATCTATTCGAACATATCGAGTTGCAGCCCGTGATAAACCAGGACTAGGCAAATTGATTTACGGATCTAGCACAAAAATAGTTAAGCAATTGTCTGTTTAGCTTCTGTTTCTTTTGAAAATAAAATTAACAATAAGGATATTACAGACAACATCGCAATTGAAAGCACAAACAAACAGAGGATGACTCAAGTCAAATCCCAAGCCCCCAGCCACAGCCGGGCTGACTCCTAGCACACGCCAAGAAAATAAGAAAGCAGCTAACCAATTCTGACAGAAAAATGACAGGTTGCAAGCACAAACAAATAAATCTGATATCACAATAAACACTTCCTGCATAGCTCAAAATTTTGATAAATTCCGCACCCACCCAGATGGAAATTTTGCGTCACCGACATGTCTAGAACAGGGTCTCCAGACAATGAAGAAAGGAACTCAAGAACAGGGTCTAGAGGTCCGTAATACCGACCCAACTTTCCACAAGTTATGATCTTAACAGAAGACAACCGCGGGCAACAGAAAACAGAAGGTGGGTACTACAACCGACATAATACATATAGTTCATACAGAGTTTTAATAATACAGCTTGTATAATAGACAAGCCGGGTAGAGTAGGCGGTGAGACAATGAAGAAATGAACTCCAGAACAGGGTCTAGAGGGCCATAATAATCCTAAAATAAATAAAAGACAGGCAAAGGAAGGGGCAGACCAGCAGGCATGATAATCCACTACCCCCTCCACTAATCCATCCATGCAACCTCATGAAGAAACAATCATCATGGCGTCGTCTTCTTTAGGATCTTCAACATCTTTAGCATGCTTCTTGCTAGGTCATTTCATCAACGGCACCCCTGGTCGTTTAGGCATTTGCTGTGTACCTGGCATGTCAAATTCCACATGTCTTCAGTAATAGTTTGGGAAAGAAGAAATGGTCCACAAATAACCAGCGCTAACACAAGCATTAATTACTCTCCATGCTGAAAGACTACTGAAAAAGCCCAAACTTGATAGGCATGTGCAACGCTCGCCCTATAAATGAATTACTACTCCTACATGTCACAAGATAAGTGTGAATGGCTGTGGTGAGAAATTCACAGTTAGCAACCCCCTCCCCCTAAAAGAATTTGCTGGCATTTGACTTAATGGATAGTATTATGACCTATGGTATCTTATTTCGGTGGATTTATCCACCCTAAACCCCACACTGTCAATGTGTGTGAAATGATGCTGCCGTCACCCACTCCACCAAGAAAAGAAGAACATGCATGAATCTGGTAGTTTAGCATGTATCGTTGGAAGTAACAGACAGCAAGGCAGGGGTTACAGTGAGTTACCTGGCACGGGTTGGAGATATGCAGAGATCCTACTTGCGTCGTAGCCCTCGGCTACACAATAAGTCCTCTGAGCAGGGAACTCCACCACTTGCTCAGCAGTCTTGTTCTTCATGTCAACAGCAAGCACCCACGCTGTGTGTTGCCTTGGGCTGAAGTCAATCTTGGCGAGGAAGTAAACAATGGCATCATTCTGCAGGCTGAGTGTGGGGAGGCCAACGCAAACAGACGACAAGGAAGGGAAGGTAGCGACGGTACCAGCCGCATCAACCTTTATATGGTTGGAATCGAGCTTGCATTCCATGTGCCAGGACCGACGGGCCTTCTTGATGCTCCATGCTGTGGTCGTCCAACGACAGGAGGGGACCTTAGAGGAGCTTGTGTTGTCGGGCTGAAGCAGCATGGCAACATACTTGATGGTGTTGCCAAAGACCGCAATGTCGCGAACAGACCTTGGATTGAAATCCCCCTCGCCGGGTTCGGAAGGCAGCTTCAGGTAGCGAAGCTTGGGGCGTTTGGCGAGAACGTCACAGAAGACGATGTTGCGCCAGAGATCCACCCAAGCCACGGTGCCATTGCTTCCTCGGATGGTGAGTGTCTTGCTCGGGAGGTGGATTTCTGGATATGATGAACCCATCATCACCGGCTTGTTGCTCCAGGTCTTGATAGCAGAGTCATAGATGCAGAGGTGAGGAGATTCTTTACCCCAGAAAATGTAGGATTGTGCGGCAACGACGAAGTCGGCCTCGGCCTCGGCCCCTCCATGTACATGGGGCCGTAGGCTGACGTGCTTGCTGGTGTTTTTGGAGCTTTTTTTGCTGGGCTTGCGCATGATGGCGAGCGAGAGAGGGCTGAGTCGGTGTTGGAAGCCGGGTTGCGGGAGTTGGTGAAGTTTGCGGGCGAGGGCGTCGTAGACGAAGTATTGGCAATTTTAGGGACGCAAGTGATCAGTCGGATAGTCGGGGTCGGCGGTGGCGACGCGTAGGAGGACGAGGCCGCCGTCAGTCTCGGTGGTCAGGATGTAGGGCGCGACGGGGAACTCGGTGTGGTCCATGTGGGAGGCGTGGACGCAGAAGTAGGAAACGTGCGGCGGGGCGACGGCGCAGAAAGTGACCTGGAGTCGGCCCCTGAGATTGGGGGCCCCGGCCACCATATCGATGACGGCGGTGGTGGCGTTCTTGCGGTCGGCGAAGTAGGCGCGTGGATCGATGAGGACGAAGGGCGGCCGCTCGCCGCCGCCGCCGTCGTCGGGGTAGCCGTAGGCGGGAGGAGCCGGTGGCCACTGCATGTCCTTCTCTTTGCCGCCGCCGTCGGGGTAGCCATTGGTTGGCTGACGGGGACCTTAATTAACTGAACACGGAATGACGGAAACATATATATGGTCAGGTGCGTAATGCATTTTCGTCCATATGCATGAGGAAGATCTGATCCTGGGATCAGACTCCCCCCGGCGCCAATTTCGGTGTGGCATGGGTCCCATATTAATGGGACCCGGTAGACGCATGTAATGTTCGGCTTTAAACAGAGGATGTTACCAGATCACAGTTGTCTGTCTTTTGATGCTAGTATGGAGTGAGTATGTTGCTTCTTCCTCTCCGAGACTGTCCTTTCCAGCTCCGTGTAGTTTGTTCTGGAATTCAACTTTCTCATAACTCAGTTTCTATGGCTCTACTTTCTTCGGAAAAAAATGCTCCTTGTTTCCGGGCCACAAGCCCATGTTCCGTTTCATTTCTAGTTGATCCATTTCGTAAGGTTGATCAGAAGCAAAGGCATACTACTTTACTAGTAAAGTAAGCTGGTCAAGTCAAATTCCCGGAAAGTAAAGTTGATATATTATTCTGAACGACTGCTTTTGTGTTGTGATAGTGCACAAGCATATTCTTCTGTATTTGTGAGTCACCTCGTCTCGATCAGTCTACTCTCTGGTCGTTTTGTAGGCACACATCTGAGGTACACATACAAGGAGGGATGGCCCATACAATATAGCGAATACCCATTGGCAATGCCGCAAGAGTTCAGGGACGGCCGTAGCTAAATTTTCATTGCTAATCTTACATGTTTGTGGTCTTCTTTTTTTCTTTTTGTCATTAATCACTAACAAAAGAACTCGTGCGTTGTAACAGGAGCAAAATCACAATCGCCTTACCCAATGGCTCAAAACCACATTTTAGTGCATCACTGTGTGTGTGTGTCATTGAGACATTCCACAGAGCACCAGTCGTGTAAGTGTAATGTATGTACAGTCTTAATAAACATAAAAGGTGCATGTATGTTTGCATAGTACTGCTTATAAATGACATGTTCATTGTCATCCATTGGCATCGTTCAAGCTAGCTCGGCCCTAGGCGTAACTTGCTGCTAGCTTCGCCACTGTTGTCATCATAAGAGTTAATTGATTCAAATATCCAGATTAACTTCCTGATTAATTCACAAAGTGTAAAGAGCCATTACCTTCATCAGTTGATATATTATTGAGAGCCTAAAATCATGAGGATCATATGTATGTACACAAACTGAATAAATTGATGAATAAATAGTTGAGGTTTATTTGATAAGTTACCAGATTTTTGTTAGGATTAAAAATTCCTTCTAACCTTGCTCGCACCCAGAGCTATAAAACTAAAAGTACAAATCAATTTTCTTTCAGAAGTAGGAAACATAATAAACGGATTTGCACTTACCATGCCAGCACAAGTTTTATCTTTGAGGAGTGTGCGAAGAAGATTACCCTAGTTACATCAGGTTAATTGAATATCATTTACTAAGCTTAATCAAATAGCAATGTTTTGTTCAGTAATTTACTTTGAAACTTAATCCTTCCAAGCTGGATTTAAAACGCAAGCATTACACACATTTTTTTCTGGCAAGGGCACCATGTGGAGAGAGGTTGCAAAGTTCTAAACTATATGCTACTGCAATGAGATAATACCAAAAATAGCAGATCAAATAACATTTAAGTACATGATCTCCTAGAGCATATATTTATAAATACAAGAGACATACATTTGCAAGTGTTTCTTACTGGCAAAACCTACGTTGCTAAAAATAAGTAGACCTTGCTTTACCAGTATATAATTCAAATTGCTTAGAACAAATAGCAAGATTAGTAACCAGATAGTGTTTCATATTCTTTTTCTGTGTGTAGAGAACATCTAGGTGAATAACCTTGTGTACAAACTATCAACCTTTTTTCTGTTAGCAAATTGACAGGAAATAATGAAAAAAATTCATTTCCATTTCTGTTTTGCAAATTTTCATTTTCGTTTTCATGTTCCTCTCCGTTTCCATTTTTCGTCCGGAAAAGCAAAAAGTTTCCACTCCATTTTCATCCATGTTTTTGGTCATTGGTTGGACAGCATTTTAAATAGGTACAAAACGGTAATAAGGGTGCGAGCGTATGCCTTAATATGGTCGCTCTCGCTACGTAGAAATGATTTCGTTTTTAATGACAAAAATACTTCTCTTTGCAAATTATTTTCCGTTGTACGCACTTGCTTCGTACGTAGTCTATGCTACAACGTGCGGAGTACCAACCATTGTTCAAGGGGGTGTGTAAGTGGTTGGAGCAGATGGCTACGAAGGTTTTTACCCAACATGGATGACAACATAATCTCCGAATCGATCCATCATCCATTTCGACGTAGGCATAGTGTCCAGAAGACCACTCCACAAGCAAGACGCTCTCCATCGGAGGCCCCAAAGGCACCGTCGCCTGGGTGGATCTCTGGGACGACATCATCTTCTGCGACGTGCTTGCCAAACGCCCCAAGCTCACCTACCTGAAGCTGCCACCGCCCATCATGCCCGGCCCCCACGTGGGGTATGGCGAGCCAAGGGCTTTCGTGACGTTGCCCTCGTGGACAACTCCATCAAGTATGTCGAGATGTTCGTTCACCCCGACAGCAGCTCCTCCAATTCGCAGCATCATCGTTGGGAGGTCGCAGCATGGAGCCTCGGAAATACCAGCGACCCCTCGCCCAAGGATTGGCGCATGGTTTACAAGCTCGATTCCGCCCATATAAAGGTTGATGGTTCTGGTGCCACGGCTGCCCACCCAACCTTGTCGACTCTACACGTTGGTCTGCCCACCCTCAGCCTCCAGAATGATCCCATTGTTTACTTCCTCGCCAAGATTGACTACACCACAATGAGACACACAGCTTGGGTGCTTGCTGTTGACATGGAGACCAAGACCGTTAAGAACGTGGCCGAGTTTCCTGCCAAGAGGACTTTTGGTTTTTTTTTTTTGCGGGGTAAAAGGGATTGTATTACTCAAGAGCCAAGAAGGTCCTCCCTACACAAGCTAGGGATATTGTCCGGGCCGGAGCGAAGCCAGACCATAGTACGGTCTTCCGTCCTTCCAAAGTTCGCCAACGCATGGCTTACATTATTCTGCTCTCGAGAAATATGAATAACATGACACTCCCTTTCACTCATAAGATGCTTCACTTCCGAGACCACCATGGCGTACTGTGAGCGGTCTTGTCCTGAGGCATTGATCAGTTGCACTACCTGTAGACTATCGCACTCGACGATAAACGGCAGCTCCGTTCATTGGAGGGCCAAAGCTATGCCCTCCATGCACCCAGCCAGCTCGGCATGTAGAGGGTCCGGGCACGACCATAGCGAGCGACACGCGGAGAAAATAATGGCCCCTTCCTAGTCACGGAGCACCATTCCCGTCCTAGCCCTCCCGTCATCATGGGAAAAGGAGCCGTCGGCATTCAGCTTCGTCCAGTTGGCGGGTGGGGACTCCATTTGTGTGCTCTTCGTGGCACACCTCCCACTTGCGATATAGGCTGCTCTGCACCTTCTTGTTGGATGGTCATCTTCCCTTTGTCCCAATCTCCCTGTGAATACTGCTGGATCCCGAGCAGTGAGGTTACGTAGCTCTGCAAAAAGCGGCGAGATACCTCCACAGGCGGCGCCGGTTTGTCATGAGTGATCTCGTTGCGCACATGCCAACATCTCCACAGCAGCATAATCAGGCGCAGCCGGTCCCCTTCATTGCTTTCTGCAATTAGGTTCAGGAGCCACTCCGGGCCGGTGTTCCGGACTGACTCGATGTCCGGTATACTCCACACCTCCGCCATAGTCCGCCACAAATGCACCGCCCGAGGGCACCTGCAAAACACATGAAAAGTGTCCTCGCGCTCGAGACCACATAAAGAGGACTTTTGGTTTAACCAAGGGCTATGTCGCAAGTAGGATCTCGGCATATCTCAAAAGTGTAACTGATTGGAATCGCTATATCAGATACCTATAGATATATAGTGTAGGGTTTAGGGTGGATAATCTGATCTTGACCTAAACAAACACTGAGCAGTCATAGTAATACCTGTGCTGCAGATGCAGCATAGGATAGGAGATACGACACTACAGCTATATGTATGTATGCTTGAGATCTCAGCTACAACTGTACTATTTGCGTATGCTTAAAAAACTACAAATATACGTTCCCCTCTTTGAAACGAAAAAGCAAGCTACAGCTGTACGCGTGTTCCTTTCTCAAAGGTTGGTTTTTTTTTAAACCATAACTTCCAACCACTACCGGACTCGCGGGCTATGCCTACGGCCACGGGCCGTCGGCATAGGCCCCTAGGCCGTCGGCATAGATCTATGCCTACGGCTGCCGTCGGCATAGCCCCGTCGGCGTAGATGTCGTCAGCGTAGTCTTGTCAGACCATCGGCATAGTATAGCCGTCGGCATAGGGGCCTATGCCGACGGCCTGACGTCAGCTGTCGGCATAGTATAGTCGTCGGCAGTGTTTTTTGTCTGACGGCAACGGACGGCGCCGTCAAAAGCGCTGACGAATCACGCAATGCCACGTGGCAGGGCTATGCCTACAGCAAAGCCGTAGGCATAGATGAATCTATGCCGACGGCTTTGCCATCGGCATATCTCTGCCACGTGGCAAAAGCGCTGACGAATCACGCAATGCCACGTCGCAGGGCTATGCCTACAGCAAAGCCGTAGGCATAGATGAATCTATGCCAACGGCTTTGCCGTCGGCATATCTCTGCCACGTGGCAGCTCCTGGTTTCTCTGGCAGCAGGGCTATGCCTACGGCAAAGCCGTCGGCATAGATTTTCATATATGCCTACGGCTTTGCTGTAGGCATAGATGTGCCACGTGGCAAGCCCTGGTAACTCCTGGGCGTATATATGCCGACGGCTTTGCCATAGGCATAGTTTTTTTTCCCTGTTTTCTCTTCTCCAATTCATTTGACAGCATTCCAAAACAGAACAATATGAAATTATGCAGAAATATGACAATTCATCATGTAAACATACTCAAGTTCATCTAAACATACTCAAGTTCACCATCATCATCTAAACATACTCAAGTTCATCACATCATCTAAAGATCATCATCGACGGAAGTTCATGAACATAAAAATAGTGCAAGACATGAAACATGATAAAAGTAGGAATATGAAAGGCATGGCACGATGGCCACATGCACGGAATCATCAAGCAAGAGCATCTCCGCCAAAACCACCACCTCCGCCATAACCACCACCACCTCCGCCAAAAGCACCACCTCCGCCAAAACCACCACCACCACCTCCGCCAAAACCGCCATCGCGACCACCACCACTCTGCCAGATCGGAGTGACTGGGGTCGACGGAGCAGGAGTCGAGCCACCGGTCCCCTACATGTTTCAGAAAAGATTCTAACGGTAAATATGATATGATAGTGTTTCATGAACGAGAACTAGTTTGCTAGTAGTTAGGCAAATGTACTAACCGGACCATCACTGCCTAGTGCCACCCATTCATCGAACATGGGCACGTGTGGGGGTTCTCCCGCAGGTGGTGGTGGGTGTCCCATTTGTGGTGGATCCGTGCGGTTAGTCCAAGACGCCAACATAGCCTGAATGTTAGTTAAACAAGCAAACTAGAAGATCAGAAGGAATGAAAGTGCAAAAATTTAGCTTGGTTTTAAGAGGGCAAAACTAACCGTCATCATCTGACGGTTGTAATCATCGTTTGCCTTCACTCGTTTCAAGTACTCCCGCACATCGAGATTCCTATGCTCGACAAACTCCTTATATGCCTACATAATTTAGGTTGTTTCTAAGTGAGCAATGCTGAAAATAAACTGAGAATGCAAGATAGAAAAAGATAAAGAGGAAGTACTTACAGCATGCTGGCGGGCTAAGGGAGTCTGTGAACGCCCCGTACTCTCTAACTGGCTCTGGTTGGTAGCCCGAAGCTGTGTGTACGAGATCGAAGGAGTGATCAAGCCGTCGAAACACGGATACCGGCCATTCTTCTTCCCCTGGATGGCCACCACCGCCATGTCGTCGATCTGAGACTGGGCGACCTCAGCAACAGGAACATCCAGATGCAACTCCTGATAGTGATGAATGTAAGACCCCAGGTGCTCCTCGGTCTTGCCGTAGTACTGGCTCTCGCCCTCCTTGCGATGACTCCGCTCGCGGGCCAGCTTCCACGACTCCATGTCTGAGAGCGGCCTCTTCAACTTGTCCTCCTACAACGTCAAATAGATGTCAGCCATACATAAGAACATGACGTAAAGAAGAACAAAAATGCATCATGCACATAGATATACCTTCATGGCCTTGAAGCCCCAGTGGTTCCTGTTTCCTTGGCCGTGTGTCCCGTCGTCTCCACGGTTAGCCCGGGCCTTGATGCTCTTGGCAGCAAACTCTGCATCGGCACCGAGCCACCTATCCACCAAACTCGCCCATCCGTCATGCCTTCCATAGCACCAACGAGGAACAACCTATGCAAATTTTGGAAACATGACATGTGAGCACGAAACATATAGTTGACTGCTTGAAACAATGAAAAGTTAGTAATAGTTACCATCATGAACTGCTCCTTGCTCAAGGTAAGTCGTAGCTTCTGCGCTTGAGTTTTGGTCATCTTTTGGTGCAGGTAGTAGTGGTAGTACTGCGAGACGGCAACCCAGCGCACCTCGTACTGCAACTGATGAGCTTTCTTCTTCGCAGCCGCAAGCAAGACCACGTCGGCTCTGGCCTTGTGCTCGTCAAGAACTCTATAGAGTTGCTGCAATCATGCATAAACCAGAAGCAAACAAGGCATGAGTTGAGTGATTCAATGATAAACTATGGACGAAACTGAAGACAAGTGATTCAGAAGAGAACTTACCCAAAATTTGGTGATCACAGCCTTAGCGGTCGTCCCGTACTCCGCATTGCTGCAAGCCTCGTAGTGGGCCCAGCTCGTGGCCAAAACCCGCTGCTGCGGGTCCCTGTCTGGCCGCGGGCAGAATAGGCCAGGCCAAAACTCCTTGAACAGGACAGTGATAAGGCCGTTCGGTTTACGTCCCTTTCCGCGAAGGATCCAGTTTTTGCAAAAGAATCAAATGATTGCCATGTGTACAATAAGAAAATGTTGTCATGTGTTGAAAATATGATTGAGAGGCACTTACTCTGTCCCCACAGGTTCAATGAGCCACTTGTGCTCCTCGATAGAAGGTGGTGTAGGTAGTCCGGCATTACCACGCAGCCACCCCTGCGAAGAACCCGGTGGCAAGTCACCCCACAACGCGGGATCAACCTCCCCTCCATCCTCCTCGGCCTCCTCCTCCTCACCCTCCTCCTCGGCCTCCTCCTCCTCCCCATCAGGAACATACTCCTCCTCCTCAGACTCAGAAGGTGCCTCTGTATAGGAGGGCATCGAAGAAGACCCTCCTATTTCAGACACGGCCCGGAGTTTTTTGCCCCGGTTGCCTCTCCCCCCACCGCCTCCTCCTCTAGGGTCTCCTCCCCCGACCCCTCCACCTCCCTGTGAGGTGTCATCCTCGCGTAGTCGGGAGGGAACCTTGTGGGCTCGTCCACTCCGAGTAAGTCCTTTAAATTTACTGAGGAAACTAGCGCCGCTGGACTTGCCCATGATTAGCAAACCTGCATTGAGAAGAGAATAAACAATTAGTAAGGATATCAATTAAACAAGCATACAGGAAAAACATTAATACCAGAAGAGCACATTAAGCATACTATTGTAATGATCATTAAAAGAACTTACATTTTCTAGAACCCATATGAATCATCACTATTGTAATCTATTTGTGGACCGGTCTCATCATCACTATCACGCATATCTTCTTCGTTGTCTGACGGAGGTGGAGGCTCTTCCTCATCGTCAGCGTCTTCATTTAACTTTTCAAGCATAATTATGTCTCTTTGATTCACAACTGCCTCACCATCAATCCGTGCGTCGTCGTCGTTTGGGTCCAGGTCAACATAACCCAAGTCATCATCCTCGTTGTTTCGGACCACGTCATCATGTTCCTCTTGATAGAACACTCCCTCATATGTCATGGGGTTTATGTTGTAGTAATCATCATCGTTCGGGTCCGGTAGCTTACCATGCGGCGACACCTTGAACACAACTTCCCAACCCTTTAGGTACTCTTTCTGGCATGGGTAAGGCAGATAATATACTTGTGTGGCCTGGGTAGCGGCGATAAAGAGATCAGCTCCGGCATAGACGGTTGATGGTTTAACTTCAACTAAACCAACAGAAGGCGTATGTCTCAGACCCTTTTTGGGGTCGAACCATCGGCATTTGAACACAGTGAGACTTAGGTGTTCGCGGCCACGTTTGAATGTAAGCTCGTATATTTTTCCTACCCTTCCGTAGTAATCTACTTCATTATCTCCTTCAGTGAAGACTCCGGTATTTATGGTTTTGGGATCAGGCCGACTGTTCTGGTGCTCCTCTGTATGGAAGCGATACCCATTCACATCATACTTTTCGCATGTCATGACGACAGGATCAAAACCCATGGAAACCCATCTCAATTCTTCATCCATTGATTCGGTCGGATCATTTCCCTACAAGTTTAATTGAAATTATAGGGTGCATGAGTTTAATTGAAATTATAGGGTGCATGAGTTTAATTGAAAGTGTGAAAAATTACTTTCTCGATGAACCACGCAACGAAATTTTTCCTTCCATCAGCACCCTTTCGGAGAAGAGCAAGTGCCTCCGCTTCAGAAGGAGGCAGCATTCCTGTCCATTCTTCTTCAACGAATCGACTACAATAAGAAAAGCGGTATAAGAACTAGGCAAAGTGAACATAACGAATTGACTAAAAGAATGGTGCAAAGGTATTACCTCATCCACTCATCCTCAACTTCCTTGATGTTGTGCAAGATATAGAACATGACATCCTCCCACTCATCTCGTGGCATGAGATAAGATTTCGAGCATCCAGCCCTACTACCTTGCCCGATGAATAGAGGCAACTTGGGTTTATACTTGGGTTCTTCTGTATTGTATCGAGACACCTTATTGTGCAACGTGGGAACATGGTCCGGATAGTAGGCTGTCCTGAGGTCTGCCACCTCCTCTAGGATAACTGCCTCAGCTATGGAAGCTTCAATCTTAGCTTTGTTTCCACATTTCTGTCTCAGATGCTTGTTTTGTCTCTCAGGGCCGTACTGCCAACGATTCTGCACAGGGCCCCCCAACAATACCTCGTTCGGGAGGTGCAAAAGGAGATGTGTCATCGGAGTAAAGAAGCCTGGCGGGAAGATCTTCTCTAGCTTGCATATCAACTCCGGTGCCTTCTTATGCATTTCTTTTATCTTCTCAGGACATACTTCTTTAGCACAAAGCGTGCGGAAGAAATGGCTTAACTCCGCAAGCACACGCCAGACACGCTCGGGAACATAGCCCCGAACCATCACCGGCATAATCCGCTCAATCCATACATGATAGTCATGACTCTTGAGCCCGGTCACTCTGCCCGTTGAAAGATTGACCCCCTTACTTATATTCGACGCATAACCATCAGTGAACTTCACGATGTGTTTCAGCCACTTGAATGTCTCCATCTTATGATCCTTTTTAAGTACGAAGTCAGCATCTGGCTTGAACCAAGATTTTCGACTGCCTGTGGGAGGCTGCATGTGTAGACGTGGTCTATCACAAATATTCTGTTGATCAACTCTAGCATTAACATTATCCTTTGTCTTATCAGGAATGTTGAGGATCGTGTGAAAAAGGGACTCTGCGACATTCTTTTCGGTGTGCATCACGTCTATGTTGTATGGAAGTTTGAGGTCCTTAAAATAGGGAAGCTGCGTGAAGGGGGTAATGTGAGTCCAGTTGTGCGTCTCACCATATCCTTCAAAAAATTTCCCTTTACTTTTTCCTTTGCCCTCGCCCTCGTCTTCGCCTGTGGCTTTGCCTTTGCCTTTGCTTTGCCTTTCCCCTCACCGGCAGGCTTAAGAGCTTTCAACTGAGCAAGCACATCCGCACCAGAAAACGTTGGAATCTCGTTTACTTCATGGACAACTTTGCCTTTTGTGAAGTTCTTCTTGTCTTCCCTATCAGGATGGTCTGGAGGGAGGAACTGTCGATGCAGGTCAAATGCAACATACTTGCCACCCTTCTTCAGCCAAATGAAAATCAAGGCCTGCATGCACACTGGGCAAGGCATCTTTCCACTTGTACACCATCCGCAGAACAAGGCATAACCGGGAAAGTCATGCATGCAATATTGTAGCCAAACTTTCATCAAGAAATATTTCTGCAGATGTCGGTCGTATGTCAACCTCGGGAAGTACCAAGAATGGTGCAAATCATCCACCAACGGCTGCATAAACACACTCAAATTCTTCCCCGGATATTCAGGCCCCGGAATTATAAGCGACAGGAACATGGTCTTGCGTTGCATTATGGCGCCGGGAGGGAGATTCAGCGGAATAACAAATACGGGCCAACAGCTGTATGGATTAGACGACATACCATATGGATTGAACCCATCACATGTTATAGCAATTCTGACATTCCCAGCCTCGGCTGCTTCCTCCGGGTACTCTATATCGAATGACTTCCATGCTTCACCTCCTGATGGATGTACAATTTTTTTTGGATTGTACCTTTTCCCTTCCTTGTGCCACTTCATCATTTTGGCAGACTCCTTGGTGATGAAAAGGCGCTGCAGTATTTTTATAAAATCAAGATACCGAAGAACCTTCACAGGGATTTTTAGCTGCTGCTTCTGACCATGCTTATCGACCACCTCAATATACCGAGAGGAACCGCACTTCCTACAGTACTTGTCATCCGCATACTCATGCCTAAACAAAAGGCAATTCTTTGGACAAACATGTATTTTCTCATAGTCCATCGAGAGCGCCTTCATGATTTTCTTCGTACCGTACATGGTTTTTGGCAGTTCATGGCCCTCAGGCAGGCTGTTAGCCCATACTCCCAGAAATGCTTCGAAGCAACCTCGGCTACAGCCGTACTCAGCCTTGACTGCCATCAGTTGCGAGATGGCATCCAGCACAGACAGCTTGGCACCCTCATAGAGAGGTTTCTTTGACGAGGCCAAGATTTCCAGGAAGGCCTTTGCGGTTTCCTCCGGCTCCTCCGGTTCATTCGCTGAATGTGATGGAGGTGTCGGCTGTGCAGCAAAGACATCATCTAGCATGTCTCTAACCCCATCGTCCTCATAACCAGCGATGCGTTGTCGTATCACATCCTCTCTACCACAGTCCCGCTGGGCAAAGTTTATCGGCATATTAAAGTTGGGCATAAATCCATGCGTGCGAAGGTGCTTAGTCATCTCACTCTTATCTCTGCGGATACGTCTCTTACATCTGGCACACGGGCATTCTGGCACCATCCTCATTGGACTACGGAATATCTCTTTCAAAAACACATCAGTTTTCTCGACCCACTCTGTTGTTACTTGATTCCGACGGAAAAACCCACTATACATCCACTGATTATCTGCCATCTCTGCTTTATTGGAAGCCACACAACAAAATTAAGGATTCATTTAAATTACTCACATCAATATTTTATTTTTTACAAGGTTGACGAGAATCGACATTTAATCCACCTACATCTCTAATAGGTAAAGATGGGTCCTAATCCCACCCGAGAATGTGTAGATTGAGTACGTTGTCCATGCTCTACCCCATTCCGAGACAAAATTTCGGCAGCACCTCCCCGATGTTCTCCAAATACACGTCTCGGCAAAATGCCGAGAGAATGTGCATCCGGAGAACAACAGGGAGGCGCCGCCGAAATCCTGTCTCGGAACGGGGTAGAGCATGAACAACGTACCCAATCTACACATCCTCGGGCTGTCCGTGGAAAGCGTTGGACAATCCGAAAGAGCTGCGGTGATAAATATGCAATTGAATGCATATTTATCGATGCAACCCTTTCGGATGGGAGACCTAGGTTACGCGACTTGATGTGAAAATTTAATCTAGTGACATGGAAAAAAAGTGGACGAGGTCATGGAATTGCTGCTCACCCTCCGATGTAGAGGATGTAGTCGATCAAAGGTGGGACGATCCTGGACCAACACCTCCAACGTCGACGGTCACTCCACGAAGATGGGAACACCACAAATCCTGTTAATTCCATCAAGTGAAAAAAATTAGGTCTTCACCTCACATTAACCATTTGGCACAACATTATGAATCGACATGAAACAAAATGTCAAATTGCAAAAAAAAATCTTTATTAAGTATTTTAGAAACCAAGTGCCTCGATTTGCTTCTTATATATGAATCAACATGACCATAACACTAACTTAACCAATATCCATCCATCTATCACAAATTTTCCCAACATCTAATTCATCTATATTCACAAACTTAGTAAAAACTATCTAGTATGCATCTAAATACCTAATAAAACTACACAAAACTATCTAGTATATATATCTAAATATCCATCCATCTATCTATTCATCTAGCATCCATCCATCTATCTAGCATCTATCTAAGCCAGCATGAACACGAGCACGTCCGGCGGTGGAGGGGGTGCTCACTGGGGCTGGGGGGGAAAGGCGGCGTCTGGCGGTGGAGGGAGGTGCTCACAGGGGCTCAAGGGCACGGCGGTGGCCGAGCAGGGCCGGCCGAAGCCGCGCCCATGCGTGCTCGTCGGGGCGGCCTGCGGGCTCCGGAAGGCCGAGCCAGGGGCGGGGAGCCCTGCGACCGGCGGCGGCGCGAGACGGGGCCGGTGCGGGGCTGGTGGACGACGGCGGTGTGGGGTCGGGGTAGGGTTGGGGGAGGCCGGGGCGGGGTCGGCGCGGGACAGGTGGACGGCGGCGGCCCAAGGGGGCGGAGAGGGTTGGGGTGGAGGCGGGGAGGGGCGCGGGCGGCGGCGGCGGGCGGCGGGGAGCGGCGCGGGTGGAGCGGGCGGCGGGGAGCGGCGCGGGTGGAGCGGCGGCGGGTGGCGGTCGGCGGATGATGCGGGTCGAGGCGGCGGGGTGCAGCTAGCGAGAGGAGGTTGCGGGTGTGGGAGAGAACGAGTGGAGGAGGGGTGGCCGCGAGTGGATAAGGCGCCCTATGCCGACGGCTAAGCCGTCGGCATACGTGAGGAGGCCATGTGGCACCTATGCCGACGGCTTAGCCGTAGGCATACTTTTTTATTATTTTTTTATTTTTTTATTACCCACGTCACTGATAACGCATACTTTTTTATTTTCCTTTTTATTTTATAGAAATTTTTTCATATAGATTTTTTATTATTTTAAACCGCTCAGCCCTCTCCTCTCCCGGAACCACACAGAGGGGAGGCGCCGAATTCGAGCAGCTTCGTCCGCCAAGGCCGTGGCCTGGTCGCGGGTATGGGAGCGCCATGGCCGCCCTCGATCGCGTGCTCGATCTGGAGCTTAGCTCGTCAGGTGAGTGAAGAGGGGGAGGGGGTTGTCGACGGTGAGGGTGGGGATGGGGGCGGGGGTAGCTTAGTTCGTCAGGTGAGTGAAGGGGGAGGGGGTCATCGACCGAGGGACACCTGGGAGCAACATCCGGGCCAAACCCACTGCTACATATCCACACCGTGTAGACCCGACACGTCCGTTTCTCCCCTCCCGGTGCCGGCGGCGGCGCCGTCCGTTAGGGGGGCCACACCCCGAAGATGTGTGCCGCCTCTTCGGACATGCCACAACACCACCCTGCTTGTATGAGGGCCCGGTACGACACTCTGGTGACATTGCTACCCCCCAGGGCCCTCGTCCCGACTAACCCAGGAGCGGTTGATCACGAGATCTAGCCCTTTGACTTCCCACGGACGGGCTCTGACCAGTGGATCTCTCCACCCGGTAGAGGGAATTTTTCGGATACTTCTTCATCACCAAAAATTATGAAAAAATACCATCGCTCCTATAGCACATGTGCTGACGTCGTGCAAAAAAACTCATGATTTTATCGCGCTCCGAGTATTTAATAATATTCACGCCGCATCGTTACCGCAAAACGTCTACTACCGTGTCATCGCCATCTGTGAGGGGGGCCACGCCCCGGAGACGCGTGCCGCCTCTTCGAACATGCCACCACACCACCCCGCATGTATGAGGGCCCGGTGCGACGCTCCGGTGGCATTGCTACCCCCACAGGGCCCCAGTCCTGCCTGACCCTATAGCGTTTGACCACGGGATCTAACCCTTTGACTTTGCACGGACGGACTTTGACCAGCGGACCTTCCCAACCAGTTGTGTTAGGTCACCCCATAGGAACACTTTGGAGCAACATCCGGGCCAGACCCACAACAAGATCCCCTCCGTGTAGACCCGACGCGTCCGTTTCCCCCCTCCAGGTGCCGGCCGCGGCGCCGTCCGTGAGGGGGGGCACACACCGGACACGCGTGCCGGGCGTTTGCAACTGCCACAACACTTCCAGACTTGTGAGAGGCCGCCTACGCAAGATTTGGCGGCATGCTAGCCCCCGGAGGCCGCCGGCCACAGCCATAGACGCCCGAAGGGCAATCCGCGTAGAGGGAATTTTTCGGATACTTCTCCATCACCAAAAATTATGAAAAAATACTATTGTTCGTATAGCACATGTGCCCACGTCGTGCAAAAAAACTTATGATTTTATCGCGCTCCGAGTATTTAATAATATTCACGCCGCATCGTTACCGCAAAACGTCTACTACCGTGTCATCGCCATCTGTGAGGGGGGCCACGCCCCGGAGACGCGTGCCGCCTCTTCGGACATTTCACCACACCACCCCGCATGTATGAGGGCCCGGTGCGACGCTCCGGTGGCATTGCTACCCCCACAGGGCCCCCGTCCCGCCTGACCCTGTAGCGTTTCACCACGGGATCTAGCCCTTTGACTTTGCACGAACGGGCTTTGACCAGCGCACCTCCCCACCCAGTTGTGTTAGGTCACCCCATAGGAACACTTTGGAGCAACATCCGGGCCAGACCCACAACAAGATCCCCTCCGTGTAGACCCGGCGCGTCCGTTTCCCACCTCCAGGTGCCGGCTGCGGCGCCGTACGTGAGGGGGGGCACACACCGGACACGCGTGCCGGGCGTTTGCAATGGCCACAACACTTCCAGACTTGTGAGAGGCCGCCTACGCAAGATTTGGCGGCATGCTAGTCCCCGGAGGCCGCCGGCCACAGCCGTAGACGCCCGAAGGGAAATCCGCGTAAAGGGAATTTTTCGGATACTTCTCCATCACCAAAAATTATGAAAAAATACTATTGTTCGTATAGCACATGTGCCCACGTCGTGCAAAAAAATTCATGATTTTATTGCGCTCCGAGTATTTAATAATATTCACGCCGCATCGTTACCGCAAAACGTCTACTACCGTGTCATCGCCATCTGTGAGGGGGGCCACGCCCCGGAGACGCGTGCCGCCTCTTCGGACATTTCACCACACCACCCCGCATGTATGAGGGCCCGGTGCGACGCTCCGGTGGCATTGCTACCCCCACAGGGCCCCCGTCCCGCCTGACCCTGTAGCGTTTGACCACGGGATCTAGCCCTTTGACTTTGCACGGACGGGCTTTGACCAGCGCACCTCCCCACCCAGTTGTGTTAGGTCACCCCATAGGAACACTTTGGAGCAACATCCGGGCCAGATCCACAACAAGATCCCCTCCGTGTAGACCCGGCGCGTCCGTTTCCCCCCTCCAGGTGCCGGCTGCGGCGCCGTCCGTGAGGGGGGCACACAGCGGACACGCGTGCCGGGCGTTTGCAACTGCCACAACACTTCCAGACTTGTGAGAGGCCGCCTACGCAAGATTTGGCGGCATGCTAGCCCCCGGAGGCCGCCGGCCACAGCCGTAGACGCGCCAAGGACAATCCGCGTAGAGGGAATTTTTCGGATACTTCTCCATCACCAAAAATTATGAAAAAATACCATTGCTCCTATAGCACATGTGCTGACGTCGTGCAAAAAAACTCATGATTTTATCACGCTCCGAGTATTTAATAATATTCACGCCGCATCGTTACCGCAGAACGTCTACTACCGTGTCATCGCCATCTGTGAGGGGGGCCACGCCCCGGAGACACGTGCCGCCTCTTCGGACATTTCACCACACCACCCCGCATGTATGAGGGCCCGGTGCGATGCTCCGGTGGCATTGCTACCCCCACAGGGCCCCCGTCCCGCCTGACCCTGTAGCGTTTGACCCCCACAGGGCCCCCATCCCGCCTGACCCTTTAGCGTTTGACCACGGGATCTAGCCCTTTGACTTTGCACGGACGGGGTTTGACCAGCGCACCTCCCCACCCAGTTGTGTTAGGTCACCCCATAGGAACACTTTGGAGCAACATCCGGGCCAGACCCACAACAAGATCCCCTCCGTGTAGACCCGGCGCGTCCGTTTCCCCCCTCCAGGTGCCGACTGCGGCGCCGTCCGTGAGGGGGGGCACACACCGGACACGCGTGCCGGGTGTTTGCAACTGCCACAACACTTCCAGACTTGTGAGAGGCCGCCTACGCAAGATTTGGCGGCATGCTAGCCCCCGGAGGCCGCCGGCCACAGCCGTAGACGCGCGAAGAACAATCCGCGTAGAGGGAATTTTTCGGATACTTCTCCATCACCAAAAATTATGAAAAAATACCATCGCTCCTATAGCACATGTGCTGACGTGGTGCAAAAAAACTCATGATTTTATCGCGCTCCGAGTATTTAATAATATTCACGCCGCATCGTTACCGCAGAACGTCTACTACCGTGTCATCGCCGTCCGTGAGGGGGGCCACGCCCCGGAGACGCGTGCCGCCTCTTCGGACATGCCACCAGACCACCCCTCATGTATGAGGGCCCGGTGCGACGCTCCGGTGGCATTGCTACCGCCAAGGGCCCCCGTCCCGCCTAACCCTGTAGCGTTTGACCACGGGATCTAGCCCTTTGACTTTGCATGGACGGGATTTGACCAGTGGACCTCTCCACCCGGTTGTGTTAGGTCAGCCCATAGGAACACTTTGGAGCAACATCCGGGCCAGACCCACAGCAAGATCCCCTGCGTGTAGACCCGACGCGTCCGTTTGCCCCCTCCAAGTGCCGGCGGTGGCGCCGTCCGTGAGGGGGGCCAAACCCCGGAGACGCGTGCCGCCTCTTTGGACATGCCACCACACCACCCCGCATGTATGAGGGCCCGGTGTGACGCTCCGGTGGCATTGCTACCCCCCCAGGCCCCCCTCCTGCCTAACCCTGTAGCGTTTGACCACGGGATCTAGCCCTTTGACTTTGCATGGACGGGCTTTGACCAGCGGACCTCCCCGCCCGGTTGTGTTAGGTCAGCCCATAGGAACACTTTGGAGCAACAACCAAGCCAGACCCACAGCAAGATCCCCTCCGTGTAGACCCGACGCGCCCGTTTCCCCCCTACAGGTGTCGGCGGCGGCGCCGTCCGTGAGGTGGGGCACACCCCGGACACGCGTGCCGGGCGTTTGCAACCACCACAACACTTCCAAACTTGTGAGAGGCCACCTACGCAAGATTTTGGCGGCATGCTAGCCCCCGGAGGCCGCCGGCCACAGCCGTAGACGCGCGAAGGGCAATCCGTGTAGAGGGAATTTTTGGGATACTTCTCCATCATCAAAAATTATGAAAAAATATTATCGTTCCTATAGCACATGTGCCCACGTCGTGCAAAAAAACTCATGATTTTATCGCGCTCCGAGTATTTAATAATATTCACGCCGCATCGTTACCGCAGAATGGCTACTACCGTGTCATCGCCGTCCGTTAGGGGGGGCACACCCCGGAGATGCGTGCCGCCTCTTCGGACATGCCACCACACCACCCCGCATGTATGAGGGCCCGGTGCGACGCTCCGGTGGCATTGCTACCCCAGGGCACCCGTCCCGCCTAACCCTTTAGCGTTTGACCAAGGGATCTAGCCCTTTGATTTTGCACGGACGGGATTTGACCAGTGGACCTCTCCACCCGGTTGTGTTAGTTCAGCCCATAGGAACACTTTGGAGCAACATCCGGGCCAGACCCACAGCAAGATCCCCTCCGTGTAGACCCGACGCGTCCGTTTCCCCCCTCCAAGTGCCGGCGGTGGCGCCGTCCGTGAGGGGGGCCAAACCCCGGAGACGTGTGCCGCCTCTTCGGACATGCCACCACACCACCCCGCATGTATGAGGGCCCGGTGCGACGCTCCGGTGGCATTGCTACCCCCCCCCCCCAAGGGCCCCTGTCCTGCCTAACCCTAGAGTGGTTGACCACGAGATCTTGCCCTTTGACTTTCCACGGACAGGCTTTGAACAGTGGACCTCTCCACCCGGTTGTGTTAGGTCAGCTCAGAGGGACACCTGGGAGCAACATCCGGGCCAAACCGACAGCTACATCCCCTCCGTGTAGACTCGATGCGTCCGTTTTCCCCCTCCAGGTGCCGGCGGCGGCGCCGTCCGTTAGGGGGGCCACGCCCCTGAGATGCGTGTCGCCTCTTTGAACATGCCACAACACCAGCTCGCATGTATGAGGGTCCGGTACGATGCTCCGGTGGCATTGCTACCCCCCCCCCCCCAGGGCCCCCGTCCCGCCTAACCGTGGAGCGGTTGACCACGAGATCTAGCCTTTTGACTTTCCACGGACGGGCTTTGACCAGTGGACCTCTACACCCGGTTGTGTCAGGTCGCCCGTAGGGACACCCGGGAGCAACATCCGGGCAAACCCACAGCTACATCCACCGTGTAGACCCGACGCGTCCGTTTCCCCCCTCCAGGTGCCGGCGCCGTCCATGAGGGGGGCACACCGCGGACGTGAGGGGGGTCACACTCTGGAGACGGGTGTCGGGCGTTTGCAACCGCCACAAAACTTTTGTCGGCATAGCTGTTTTTGATTTTAATAAAATATAATGATCTATATTCAAAAGAACATGACCGCACATTATTAACGTGCTCGAAAAAATACAAACCATATATATATATATATTCATAATATATGAAAAAAAATACAAACTACATATATATTCATATGTATGTTTATATTTAACATGCTACATGTTAGTTTATATAATAATACATAAAAAAGCTTAAAAAATACATATGAAAAAAAAACTCTACCTATGCCGACGGCTATGCCGTCGGCATAGAGACGGCCAGGTTTTAGGCGGCGGGCGGCGTGCCGCGGATCGCTGACGTGGCGGGTATGCCGACGGCAGCCGTCGGCTTAGCTCGTGGACGGTGCGCCGCGGATCGGTGACGTGGCATGACGATATATGCCGACGGCCGCCCATCCAGGCCGTCGGCATAGATTTGACGACGTTAGCCGCTGGTCACGGGCGGGGTCGCCGGGCCCACGGGTATGCCGACGGCCTGGGTATGTCGACGGTTGCTGTCGCCATGTTCGCAGCTGGGCTGACGACATATGTATGCCGACGGGTGCCGTCGGCTTAGCTCGTGGTAGCCCGACGGCCAAGATACGCCGACGGCCAACACGTGGCTGTCGGCATAGCGCAAAGTAGGCCGACGGCAGCCGTCGGCATTGATTTGGCCGTCGGGGTAGGGCCAGTTTCCGGTAGTGAACTGAAACGTCCATGGCAGTATGTGTTTTCGCTGTTGTAGTTCACTTCCATAAAAAAAACCGCCACCCATGGAATCATCGAGACGATTTCTTATGAGCTACCTACATTCTCTCATTGGCATCAAGTCTGAACTTTCACCGTATCCTAATAAGGGTAAGACTGTTCTTACTTATGTTAAAACATTCGGCCAGCCACATGTGATAATAAGTGATGTCGGTCCCAAGTGGTCGGCTCCTAAGTCTGGTTGGATGAAGTTGTGCACCGATGGCTCCTATGCCGATGATGGCTCAGCGGGTGCTGGCATGGTATTAAGAGATGACAAGAGGCACTACAGGAAAAGCACACGTTGCCTTGTATCATGTAGTAAGCCGAGTGTTAAAACACGGGTTCACGGCATCTTTCCATGTAAGCCGAGTATTCCGTAAAGGACACACGACAAACATTAAAAACTCGGCTTACTTCTACATACGCCATGGACCAAGCGGCTAGGCACTCGGTTTACCTACAAGACTCGACGTACATCCCTGTACGTCGAAGATATAGCGAAAACGCGCTCGGCTTACGATAAAGTATACGGGAAACTTGCCATGTGACCCGCGCGCCGCCGCTGACGGCTCTGTGACGGTGCTGGACATAAGCCGAGTACCCGATAATACACCCGGCTTACGGGTTACGGCGCACAAAATATATGTTGTGCAGGAAATGATTAGCATGTTGAGTTGGACTTATAATTACTTATTGCATTTCTTTTCCTTCCCCTATTTCTCACACATTTTATCTAGGCTTGTTTTCATCGCACTTTTGATCTCATTTCATCACTGTTAGAAAAATCTGAGACGCGTACTCGGTCTACCGAGCACTGAAAGCAATCACACAAAAATGACACGGAGATTTGCTAACGAGATTCAGCGATTCGGATACATCCTCGGGGCCTGACCACGGGCGCTTCTCCATGTGAGACCGTCCAAGCCTCTGCTGTTAAGCTGGCACATGTTACATCATGTGTTTATCCCCAAATATAACTGATAGGACTATGATACAAAGTGTTGGAAACCGCCCGGGCCCATGGATAGTCACGGCATCCCGGGGAGGGCCCAGAGACCGCACCTTCCTGCGTGGGGCTGGGATATATCAACTACGGCGGTCTATCATCCAAATACCCACTGCACCACATTGATGTGGCACCAGCCTAACAAACCGGATAATCACACAGGAGGGTTCAGGACATAGTGTGGTAGACTGGTAGTCCCCCCACATCGAGCAGACCGGGGGCGGGGGGGTCATGTGACCCATGCACTCTAACCAGGTCTGGCATGTCGACATGACCTGCCATGACACAGAACAAGAGGAAAATCCCCCGATCAAACCCCTCTAGCATCCGGTCAACGCCAAAGACCGCACTGGCCCATGGTCGAGGCGTCAAAAACTGCCCGGAGACCGCACCGGCTTGCGCTGGGCCTGGATATATCAACAAAAGGGTGGGGGTGTTTAAATACGCAGTGCACAACATTGATGTGGCACCTGTCTCACAAACAGGACAGTCATGCAGGAAGGTTCAGGACGTCGGGTGACAGCCCCCCCCCCCCCCCCACATCGAGCAGACGGAGAGGCGAGTCCTATGACCATATGCGCTCCAACCAGCTCTGGCATGTCGGCATGACCTGGCGTGACACAGAATAAGAGGAAAACCTCCCGGTCAAACCCCTGTCGCATCCGGTCAATGTCATAGACCGCGCGGGCCCACAGATGGCTGCGGCATCGAAAACGCCCCAAGGAGGGCCCGGAGACCGCACCGGCCTACGTGGGGCACGGATATATCTACGAAAGGGCGGCCTGATGTCTAAAGGCCCAGTGCACAACATTGATGTCGCACCTCATGGGGAAATGATTTGGCAGGATGATGATATGGAATGTTTGATCTAGTGTATTGACTGACTCGGGAGTGCATGAATGCAATGAATAGACGCGTTATGCTATCAAAATTTCTAGTGAAAATTTGTAAGACTTGTCAAAATTTTGCCTTTTATGTAAGAAAACAAAAAGTTTCCGGTCTTGGCTACATGATGCCAGGGTCTTCGTGCTGCAAAATTATGTTATTTGTGGGGATGGGCAGAGAATAATATGTTTTCTTTGTCGTGTTTGAGCGTTAACGCGTCTATTTTATAGTTTCATCCGGGCGGTAGACGAAGCGGTACAAAGGCGGGTAGTACCGCCCAAGGACTGAGCGGTACAACCACTCACACGTGCAGTACAACCGGAGCAGGAAATAGAGCTAGACCGATGTGCAGTTGTGTTGGTTGTGAGACAGGTTTTCAATTATTCTCAGACTGTTCAAAATCAGGTCTCCACTTGTTCTTCTTATGGCTTGGCAATCACAATCAACATTGTTGTTATGTTAGTAGGAGCTGCCAAGAAGGGAGGACACCAATTCTGATGTTCCTGGAAACAGAGCTAGACTGGGGTCACGGGCAATATGCTCCGCCATCTTGCCTCGCCATGGGCAAGCCTTGTCCAAACAAGGGCTCCAGTCAACTTCTTGACTCTTCGTTTGGTGGCTCAATAAGAATCGGCCTAATGGGACTATGACAATATATGTTTCTATTATTTACATCTGATATAAACAATCATAGTATCTGGGGATATCTATGAAGATATTTTCTAGACACATATTCTCAGAGCTTTGAGAAAGATAATAAAAGATACTAGTTTCAAATGCATAAAATACACAATAGTACATCTACTGATAGACATCAATCGTGAAGAAGATTATTTTATTATTATTTTGCATAGATCTAGCACATACTCATTGCAACCAAAAGTGTTCTCACTAACCGTTCAACAAATGAACATAAATGTTCTTTCCAAATGCACATTTAATATAACATGAAGTATATTTGAAAATATAGATGTCAAAAACTAGCAAATTAATAAGATATTATGCTTAAAACAATAATTCATAAATAAATAAAAATGTTTTGTATAAATTTAAGTATGCCCCTGAACTTGATGAAGCCAGGTGGCGACCTCTTCTCCCTGATTCTGCTATTCCTGGGGGGTCTTGACGGTTCTAAAAAAGAATACATGGTCATCCCGTAAGTTCATATTTAGAGACTTAAGGGAGTGTGCGATCTCTAGTATCTTACCAGAGGGAGAGGAAGAGCCGTCTAGCGGAGGGATTTGGTAACTCCCGAACATTACCACGCCAGCCGAGGGGGCAATCTCGGTGGAAAGTGGATCTGGTTGACGCGCAGTGGTGCCTTCCTGGTGGACTTGGATCTGGCCGAGCAGTGCCTGGTGAAGTCAACATGCTCACATGGTTCAGTCGATGGGGTTCAGTCACTAGAGAGAGGAGGAAGGTTGTGTTACCAGGCACGGGGAATCCAGGCAGGGGGGCGACCGTCGATGCTGGTTCCTCTTGAACCTCGGCGGCAGCCGGATCCGGTAGACGCGCGGTGCGACCGCCACCACCACTGCCAGTGCCAGTTGATGGACTTGGGGTCTGTCTGGCCTGTTTTCCTCGGTCGGATGAGGGGACCTCCCTACTCCTCTTCCTCTTCCCTGTCGTCCTCATCGGCGGCTGCTGCGGCGGAGATGGCGGAGGGGTGGAAGGGAGTGGTGGTCGGGCGACGGAGGGGTGGGACGGAGTGGTGGTCGGGCAGCGGAGGGGTGGGATGGAGTGGTGCTCGGGCAGCGGAGGGAGGGAGAGACTGATAATTAGGGTTGTGTCTCGTGTTATATATGAAAAGAAGCTTTAAGATGCGTGACAACCAGCGAGATCGTCCATTCAACCAGGCTCCTCTTGGGCCCAGCTGGGCCAGCCCATTTCGATAATTTTGTGTTTCCTGTTTCTAGAAACGGGGAAAAGGTGTGGGAGCCGGGTTTCCTTCGTTGCGAGGGCTATGCCCGTACCGCCAGGTTGTCGCTTTTTTTACAATTCGTGAACCTTTTTTCTCAATTGATGAACTTTTATAAAATTACAGGATTTATTTTCAAATTCGATGAACATTTTCCAAATTATATGAACATTTTCCAAATTATATGAAATTTTTTCAAATTAGATGATTTAAACCAAATCGATGACCTTTTCTCAAAACCGGTTAACTTTTTTTCAAAAAACCAATGCTTTTTTTATTTTGATGATAAAGATTTTCAAATTCAATGAACTTTTTTTCGTAGTCGCTGAACTTTTTTCAAACTTGATGATTTTTTTTCCAAATCCGATGGTTTTTTCTCAAATTTGTTGAACTTTTAAATTTTTCTTAAAATTTGATGAGCTTTTTTGAAAATCCATGAAGTTGTTTTTGAATTTATGTTTCTTTTTCAGATAATTTATATTGGGTATATGTAACATTTTAATAAACGAAAAGGTTAACTACCACCGCTTTCTTTCAGTAGACAACAAGGTTATTTTGGTCTAGTGGTTAGTGCGGTGGGCTCGCAACAATGTGATCCCAAAATCAAGCTAACATGACTTTCACCCGAACCTACTCCGGGCCAAAATCAAGCACGAACCAGCATGAGTTTCCCCAGAAGCAGCGCCGCGCCGCCCCTTCCTTCTTCCCGCCGCCCGATGCCGCGCCACCACTTTCTTCTACCCATCGCCCGAAGCCGCACCACCCCTTTCTTTTCCCCGCCAGCCGAAGCTGCGTCGTGCCGCCCTCTTTCCCCGACGCGTGTGGGCAACGAATACGTCTGTGTACGCGAAATGTGACCGTATTTGCACGTCTGTGCAAGTTTGATGACTGCAAGCACATATTTTACAAGGTATGCACCAAAATGACCATCAGGTGCAAATTCTATGATTGCTAGTGTATTTACCTCGACTCTAAAGGACAAACATGAATATACCAAATATGCTTCTAAGCAAGAGGAAAGGACATGAACAAACGAAAGATGATTTCTAAGGAGGAGCAGAAGACCTCAGTAGGATTACTCTTATAAACCAGTGATTGTGTAGGCAGATAATAGCTTTCATGATTATTGAGATAATTCATAATGTGCTCTCAGCCTTCATGTAAGCACACATGTCTACGGCAACCGAGTAAAATGCTCAAAACCACCATATTTGTGGCTAGAGTACTAAAAAACTATTGTTTTTGCTAAAAACTACAAAAAAAACATCAACTCTGTGGCAAGTGAGTAACAAATGGCATTAACTCGAAACTGAACCGCCTCTCACAGCAAAACTGATGAGTGAGACCCGTCTGCCCGACTGATTTGGCATGTCCACGTGGACAATACGATGAGGTGGAAGATGGCCCCACTAGTCAGCCTCTCATCCCTTTTCAATTTTTTCCCTACTTCTGCGGTCAACGCCATGCCCACGGCCGCCGGCTCCGGTCTGCGGTGCGCGGCCGATCTGCCGCACGCGTGGCCGCGCCGCCCCTACTGCAGCTCCCTCCGACGCCGCCTCCCCTCCACGCACCGACCCGACCTGACTTCCCCTGCGCGGCCGTGCCACAAGCACCACAAACCTGCGTCTCCCATGCATCCACCTTTGACGCCGCCGGTCGTCCACGCCCCGGCCCAGCTTCCGCCGCTGCCGCCGTAGCCGAGGTGACACCTGCGGGGGACCTCCTGCGCGTGCTCGTGTCGTAGCGGAGCAGCAGCTAGCCGGCCACGAGCCTCCTCGGCTGCGCGTGCCCATTGTTGAGTATAATGTTTATTAGGAAAGTCGAGATAGACTAGGATTTGTTTTGGCTTGTCTTGCACTCCAAGTAGATGATTGCCTCGAAGCCTAGCCAATATCTTTCTTTACACATGACTTGAATACGACTGCCCTTCTTCTTCAGCTGAGCTGAGCTCGCTTGTTTTCCTCCGCCTTTTGCTGCTGCACTGCGTGGTACCGGTGCAACGCATGTGCATGTCAGTTCACTGCAGGTCAAGTGTCATCCTCAGTCGCCCGAGGATCTGCTTGCTCACTTGCGTGTTGGAGCTGAGCAAGCGCCCGAGGCCGCGGCGGCTCCACCCCGACTTGGTCTCGTCGCCCCAGCCCACGCCGCCCAGGACGTGGCCTCGGAAGCAGGACGCGGAGAAGGAGCCATGGCGGGCGACGGCGGAGAAGCGGCCGACGCTGAGCAAGAGGGCCAGGTGCAGGCAGCAGCGCGTCGGGAGTCGAGCCGCCCGCGCCGGGCTTCAGCCTTGCAGGTGCTGCCGCTGCTCTCTCTCTCTCTCTCTCTCTCTCTCTCTGGTGTATGCGCTCGGCGGGTGCGTTAGTTTGAAATTCTCCGCTGTGGTGGACTGCTGCAATTCAGGGCCTAGGCCCGATGGGCTTGCCCATGGGCCGAGCTTGGGCCTGAGTTTCGAGCCCACCAGTAGGGCCTAGATGGGCTTGGGCTTAACATATTTCCATTTTAAGGAAGAAGCCCGGCCCACGGCCCTAAGCCCTAAGGGCTTTTCAGGGCTTTTTACCAGATGGGTCGGGCTTGGGCTTGAAAAGTAGGCCCGATGGTAGGGCTTGGGAGCGCTTGGGCCTCAGTTTTCTGCCATGGGCTTTTCAAGGCCCGGCCCATGGCCAGGTATAGCGGGGTGGTGGTGGAAGGAGGAAATAAAACCGAAGTATCATGCTACCAACTGCTCCATTAAAAGTAGAGATAATGAGATTGTAGATTATGGATCACACGATTGCCAATTAAGAATCACACGACATTGTAGATGGTTGTAAATGAAGAAGAAAGGCTCTGGTGGGATACATTAATTACATTGGTAGATGATATACAGGTGCAGATAAATAAAAGGGGCCCATACTATTGGTGATTTGCTTGTTGTGTTTATGCCTTGTCATTGATTTCTTCATTGGAGGAGTCTTCGTAGATGCTCCCGGGTTTGAATAGTAAAATCTTTTCAAAACAAAAGAAAAAAATCAAAGAAAATCTTAATACTATTTTTGGTGCAAGATGGACGAATGCGTCACGCCCATGTAAAATTTGGTGAAGTTTGGACACATTCAAGGAGCTTGTAGAAAAAAGACAAATTTCGGACATGTGAGAAAGTTTGAAAAAATGCACTGTTCATAGCCGATTCTGCCTTCTTTTTTTGCGCGAACTCATTGAATGTCATTTGCCCATCAATAGTTTCAGATTTCTTTTTGAACTTTTACAATTTATTTAAATTTTACTGTCCATTTATATAGATGAGTCCAGTCTTCAAATTGAATCATCTACAACACCCATCCTTTCTTTCTCCTCCTTCGGGAAATATCCCATTGTCCGGTCCCACCAGTGATCCTTTTTTTGCCTCCATCTCCTCCGGCGATGGCCGCCGGTCTCCTGTCGTCGTCGCCGCAGCCCCGCATCGCCGTCTGACGGCCGCGCCTGCACCTCTGCGGCTCGGCTCTGAGGCCCCACCACGGCTGCCGCATCTCCTGCGGCCGTGGTCGCGCGCGGCCAGGTTCGCCGCGTCAGCCTCCGGCGGTGGTGGGGGCGGGTGGGAGGCGCCGTCGAAGGGAGAGGTAGGCGGATGCGGCGCGCAGCGGACCGTCAGAGGAGCTGCAGAGACACGCCTCCGACGCCGACGAGTCCCCCTCCCCCTCACACCCTGAACTTCATACTTCTACCACTACCGCAGCGTTGTTGATTGCAGATTGCTTAGTAGTACTGTATATTCATATCATGTACACATAGGCACAGTGACACAGTGACATTACAGAACCAAATTAGGACGAAGAGAGGTGATTGGATAGAACCAAGCTGCACACTACCAACCAGCTAGTAGTTTACTTACTACTCATGATTTGTTATTACCCCATTTGTGCCTACTTGCAGAAGGTGGAGAAGGAGACTGGTCATATTTAGGGGTGTGTTTGCAGGTGGCATGGGAGCAGGCCGAAAGACGGCAAAAAAGATGTTCGATTTCGGAAAGCGATGTATGGCCTCCTGACTTGTGGTAGAATTTTCAGTGTTGTGGGATCTCTGACCAGCGTCGGCTTCACAGTTTGGTCCACAGCCATGGGAGGAGACCAGACTAGGAGAGAAGACAAGTCTTGATCTCGTCAGCCCAAACTGCAATTAGTACAGGAGACTAGACTTGAGATAAGGACATGCAGGGAGACCAGACTAGCAGTGAAGTCAGGTCATAAGATGCTTGAGATGAGTACCTAGCTTCTGTGTTCCCCAGCTAGCTTAATTTACCATGCGAGGTCATACAATGCTTGGATTGCTCACAACGCTGGCCCTTTGCTACCTTGTGATCATAAACAACACCAGGGGCACAGCTGCGTGCATTGCCGTGGAGAGGAATGCGCTGGCTTCATTCAACGCCAGCATCATTGATCCTGGTGGGAGGTTACACACATGGCAAGGAGAAAACTGCTGCAGCTGGGGCGGTGTGAGCTGCAGCAAGAAAAACGGCCATGTCGTCAAGCTGGACCTTGGTGGTTACTCTCTCAAAGGCGAGATCAGTCCATCTTTGGCCGGCTTGACCAGATTGGTCCACCTCAACCTTAGCCATGGCGACTTTGGCGTGGTGCCCATCCCGGAATTCGTGGGCTCCTTCAAGATGTTGAGGTATCTTGATCTGTCGCATGCCGGTTTTGGCGGAACGGCTCCTCCTCAACTTGGTAATTTGTCCAGACTCAGCTACCTTGATCTGGGTTCATTCGGAGGTCCTGGGATCATTGTGGATAATTTTCATTGGGTTTCCAAGCTGAATTCCCTGAGGTATCTGGACCTCAGTTGGTCCTATCTTGCTGCTTCCGTGGATTGGCTGCAAGCAGTGAACATGCTCCCATCACTCCAAGTGCTTCGCCTGAATGATGCTAGTCTTCCTGCCACCGACCTCACTTCTCTTTTTCAGGTCAACTTCACTTCCCTTAAGCTACTTAATCTGAAGAATAACGATCTGAATTCGTCCTTGCCGAATTGGATTGGCGAGCTATCCGCCCTCTCAGAGTTGGACATGACTAGCTGTGGGCTTTCAGGCATGATTCCTGATGACCTTGGCAAAATGACTTCACTTACGTTCATAGGGCTAGGGGACAACAAGTTGACTGGAGCAATACCAACATCAGCTAGTAGGTTGTGCAACTTGGTTCAAATCAGTTTGTCCGGGAACATCTTGTCAGGAGATATTGCAGAAGCAGCCAAGATCATGTTTCCCTGTATGAAGCGGTTGCAGGTCCTTGAACTTTCTGGTAACAAGTTAACCGGAAACCTTTCTGGTTGTCTTGAGGTCATGTCAGGTTTAAGAATCCTTGATCTTAGTGCGAATTCACTGTCTGGAGTTGTGCCACACAGTATTGGTAACCTATCAAGCTTGATAAAATTGGATATTTCCTTCAATGAACTTAAAGGCACACTATCGGAAATACACTTTGCCAATTTATCAAGATTGGATACTTTAGATTTAGCATCAAATTGGTTCAGGATTGTAGTCAAACAAAGTTGGGTGCCACCTTTTCAGCTCATAAATCTTGGACTGCATCATTGCCCTGTAGGACCAGAGTTTCCATCTTGGCTGCAGTCACAAACTAGAATCGAGACGATTGATCTAGGCAACACAGGCATCAGGGGTGCGTTACCTGACTGGATCTGGAACTTCTCTTCCTCAATGACTAGCTTAGATGTCTCAACAAACAAAATAACTGGCAAGTTGCCTGCAAGCTTGGAGCAATCGAAAATGCTGAAAACTCTGAACATGAGGAGTAATAAACTTGAGGGAGACATTCCAGATTTGCCGTTTAGTGTCCAGGTGTTGGATCTATCTGCCAACAACTTATCAGGATCATTGCCACAAAGCTTTCAAGACAAAGAATTGCATTACCTATCCCTGTCAGAAAATTTCATTAGTGGAGTAATCCCAGCAGAATTTTGCAAAATGAAATCAATGGAACTGATTGACCTATCGAAAAATAATCTTTACGGAGAGCTACCAAATTGTTGGCACCAGGAATCGAAACTGTATGTCATAGACTTTTCAAGCAATAACTTGTGGGGAGAAATACCATCCACCATAGGTTATCTAAGTTCCCTTATGTCACTGCATCTCAGCAAAAACAACTTATCTGGAATATTGCCCACCTCATTACAGTCATGTCAAACGTTGGTGTTCCTTGATCTCGCAGAAAATAATTTGTCAGGAAACATACCAAGATGGATAGGTGACAGTCTGAAATCTTTAATACTTGTGAGTTTAGGGTCCAACCAGTTTTCTGGTGAAATACCTGAAGAGTTGTCCCAACTTCCTGCTCTGCAATATTTGGATCTTCATAACAACAAATTATCTGGCCCTGTACCACGTTTCCTGGGAAATTTAACTGCCTTACACTTGGGCAATCTTGACCAGGAAACATCGCCTTTTGTTCAGTTCAAGGTTTATGGTCTCGGGGATGCTTACTTTTCTGTGTACACAGATGCCTTGGAGGTAACGTGGAAAGGTCAAGTACTTGTTTTTAAGATAATACCATTCCTGCTTACCGGAGTTGACCTGTCAGCAAACCAGTTAACTGGCGAGATTCCAAGTGAAATAGTGTTTCTGTCTGCATTACGGTTATTGAATCTGTCAAGGAACCACATCGGAGGAAGTATCCCTGCTGAACTTGGGAATTTGGTGGATTTAGAGTCACTCGATCTCTCATGGAATGATCTATCAGGTCCTATTCCTGAAAGCATTGTGTCACTAGTTTATTTGTCCTTCCTGAATTTGTCCTACAATGATCTCACAGGGGAGATACCGTCGGGAAATCAATTGCAAACTTTAGATTTGGACTGGTTCTTGGGAAACAAAAATCTCTGCGGGCCTCCACTTGACAAAATCTGTGTGCCCGAGGGTAACAAAAACCGGCGCCGCAAACATCATCTCAGATTCGACACACTGACATGTCTATTTACACTGCTCGGGTTTGCATTTGGAATCTCCACTGTATTCACCACCTTCATATGCAGCACGGTCGCGAGGAATGCTTACTTTCAGTTCACCGACAGGGTACTCGGCAAGCTGCGGACGGCAGTTGAGATGAAGCTTGGCATCAACAGGATGATGCCAGCAGGAAGAGACCCCTCCATGGCAACACGGAGTCAGGACTCTGTCACTTGCTACGAGCTGGAACAGCCTTCCACTGCTATTATGTAAAGCGCCTTGTAATATGAACGGATAGTCTGAAGTACCCATATGCTATTTTCTTGTAAGAATAACCAGCTGAGTTCTCTCACTTGCCCCGCTGGATATTATTGTACGATCCACTTGAAACTCATTTGATAACTCATACACATGGAGCATGCATAATTTTTCAAGTATCTTTGGCTTTGGTTTGACTCAATTTCTTGTTACAACTGCAACAGCTTTGATAAAGTTTAATTAATTTCGAAGTTGATCATCCCCTGACGGGTTGATTTCCAGCTGCTGGACGTCTGGTTTCAGTGCGGCGGCCATTTAGAGCTGCAGCAAGAACAGCAGACGGCGATATGTTTTGTAGCAGAGACGCAAAATATTTCCTTCCTCTACATGCTGGAGCGGCCCAAACAAACATTCAACAAGTTGGTTTAAATTCACCTTCTCCCCTGTTGCTGTGCTGTGCTGTGCTGTGCTGAAGAACATGGGCTTCACTGTTTATATGTTTGTTCATGAATGTGCCAAAGAAGGTATCGACGACAGCTATCTGAAGTGATGGATTGGTCATCAAAAAATTGCCGAGAAACGAAGCAACCAGCAGACTATGGGAACGGGACAGTAGAAAAAGGAAGCACGAGGAATCGAGGATTACCGGCGGGATCCCCCGGGGCGGTGAGGAGCTGAACCAGTCTCCACGTTGATAGGAACACTACGCTAGGCTCAGGTTGGAGATTTACTAGAATGAGTCGGGTTTTCACTGTTTTCTTCTCCGTTTTTTCAGGTTTTTCTCACCGGTTTTCATTTCATTTTATTTTTTATTTTATTTTCTTTTTCATTGTTATTCTTTCATTTTCTTTATTTTCTTTCTCGGTTTGCATTGGTTTTTTTTCCTTTTCCTTTTCTTTTTTCTTAGGTTTTGTTTCTTCCTTTCTCGTTTTTCATCGATTTTTTGTTTTATTTTTTCTATTTATTTCTTTTTTCTTCTGATTTTCTTTTTTTCTTTAACATTTGTATATTTTTTTGTTTTATGTTTCTTTTGATTTTCACCCTACATTTTTTATATATGTCAAAAACATTTTTCTAATAACATTTTTCAATTTTTAATACATGGTCAACAGTTTTTCAAATACAAGAGTAACTTTTTTTAATACATGATCAACATTTTTTTCTATACAATTTTTTAAATGCTTGATTAAGAGTTTTTAAATAAAAGATTACCAATTTTTAATACATGATCAACATTTTTTCTATACACATTTAAGATTTTTCACATAGCGGGTTTCGTTGCCCTTTGTGAAGCCTTTTTTGGTTGCGAGGCTTAATTCGGATTATGGTGATTTTTTTTGCCTAGCACCTTGTTCCCTCGACGGCTCTATATTTGAAGTGGGAGGAGACAAGGTGCGTCGGATTGCCGGGGCAGGTTACCTCCCTAGTACCCCAAAGGAGGACGTCTAGACGTGGGCGGCCTAATGGTTCTATATTGCCGACATGTTGCTCGAAGACCCCGTTCGACAAGGTCTTCTGCCCTTTTCCCATGCACTGCTGAAAAAGCGGTACAACTGGCGAGCGACAAGCCACTCTTAAGAGGATGATGATGAAGTTACTCGGCTAGCCGCTCAAATTGCTTGCCTCCGCCACCACAAGCTCACAATTGTCAATGTGATGGCTGTGGCCATAGGCCGAGCAGTCCAACCGCTTCAGCAGCGCATCCATCCATTGTGGCAATACGAGCCATAAGAAAAGGCTTTGAGAACCAAGTGGCCCTGGTGGCTGCTGGAGGCGATTTAAAGGGGGAAAAGAGGACTTTGCCCAACAACAAATGTTCGATGACTTCTCCTATTTCAAGCCCGTTGATGCAGTAAGTTACCATATCCGACCGCTCGGCTGGTTTGAGCAGGGTTCTTATACTTCTGACCAGTTGTTGAACATGTCTGAGCAGAGATGAAAACGTTGTATCGAGACAGTGAGTTGTCCGGCTCCACGGCCGGAAACTTACGGCCGTTCCGATGACCCTGGTTTTACCGATGACCTCGATTGACTCGTTGAGGGTAGAGTTGGTGAAGGAAAAAAAGTCCTCTTTGATAGGGTTCCAGCCGATTGAGAGCTTTCTCTCTTCATTTTGTCCACACAGACAAACTCATAGGGCGCTGGCGCCCCCTTTGCAACCACCCTTGCATGGCGTCGTGATTCGGTGAACCAGTGGTCCCACCGGTAAAAACCCAAATCAAATAGCCTTGCCGGTTCGATTACCGGTATGGTTTTCAAACTATGACGAAAGCAACACACTAGACAATAGGACTAAGGTGTATGCATACTTCATGCGGTGTCGTCTATAGGTTGGGTTGGTGGGTCCACCAAAATAGCCAGAGCTTCGTTGGGGCCCAACTGGACTATATATGGCCCGCCCAGGATCTCTACACAGTTGCTAGTATGCATCGGTTGCCAACCCATCTGCAGTCCACTAACATCAGGCCATCTCATATATTATTATATCCTGTCTCAACTATTTTTTTAATTATATCCAAAGCATGAAAGCCTCCAAGGTCTTGCTTTCGCACCGTGGACGAGGATCCTCTACCGTGCCCAGCGGCACGGTACTCTGCCGGGAAAATCCTATATGCCGCTCGTTGCGTCAAACTGCCGGCGCTTCGCACAGGCGAGCGACCGAGCAGCGACGCAGGGCCGGCCCGTTTAACCGTCCAGCGCTCCCGGTTTTGGGAACCTTCTAGAGGTTCCCAGCTGGGTTTTTTTCGGTTTTGGGAACCTTCTAGAAGGTTTCTGAACCGGTTTTTTATTTTCCTTTCTTTTTCTATTTCTGTTTCTTTTACTTTTCTTTTTTTCTTTTTTGTCTTTCAAGTTTATGTTTTCTCTTTCAAAAAAATGTTTGCGCTTTTTCAAAAATGTTCGTGAACAAGTTTGCTCAAAAAATGTTCTTTTCATTCATAAATTTGTTCTCAAGATTCAAAAAATGTTCATGCTTTAAGAAATTGTCCAAATTTGTTCTTCGTTTCAAAATTTGTTCTCAAGATTCAAAAAATGTTCGTACTTTTAGAAAATATTTATGTTGAAATTTTGTTCTCAATTTGAAAATTTTGTTCTCTAAAATCAAAAAATGTTCGGGATTTTAAATTTTTGTTCAAAAAAGTTCTTTCCATTCATAAATATGTTCTCAAGATTCAAAAAATGTTCATGCTTTAAGAAATTGTCCAAATTTGTTCTTTGTTTCAAAATTTGTTCTCAAGATTCAAAAAAATGTTTGTACTTTTTTGTTTTTATTTTTCATGTTTCTTTTGTTTGAAATTTTCAAATATTTGTTCTCAATATTAACAAATGTTCTCGTGTTCAAAATTTGAAAAAATGTTTCATGTTTCAGAAAATGTTCTGGAATTTTAAAATGTACTTGTTTACAATTTCAGAAAATGTTCAATAATTTTAAATGGACTCGCTCAGGTTCTTTAATGCTGGCGCTGCAAATTTGTCATATTAGCTCGCGTGTCGCAGTGGCTAGCGCGCGGTGCTTATCTACAGCAGCTCGCGGGTTCGATTCCTAGCTAGCGCGCTTTTATTTTTCCGATTTTTCATTCTGCGGAGGTTAGCTAGTGAGCCGGCCCAGGCGAGTCATCTCCTATGCGAAACTGTGACTACTTGCCGCAATAAGCGGCGCATAGGAGTTCCCACTCTGCCGTGCCTTCTTACCCAGCGTACCCATTGGTATTGGGCCTATGGGTCAGAAATTAGAACTAACCAGCCCAGCCGTTCATCTATGCACAGATTAACTAGACTAACTAGTAGAATGCCTTGCTACGGGCACAAGAGAAATATAGATAAGTCCAAGAGCATAAGTTGTGGCCATTTTTTATCTGCTCCACGAAGATGTTGTCCCTCAACTTTTCTACATATATAGGTAATATATACTTTTAGATATATACCAAGATTGTGGGAAGACATAAGGTAACATTTCATATCTCGTTCCTTTCCATTTCCTCCTTATTCACCATCGCAACAAGACGTGACATCATGTTCATTCTCCCGCAAAAAAATAAAAAAATGTTCATTCTCCCTAACTGCCTCCTATTTTCTGACAAACCTTGGACCTCACCTCCGACCTTGCTATCGCATGGTCATATCTCTTCTCTTTCATTGTTCATATCCTTTCTATCAACGGATGATAGTGCATTACATTTAGTTGAAATATATTGCCCATCTCTCTTCATTAGTTCAAACTTTTGAAAGTTGGCTGAAGCATGAATCAATATGGTATCCAAGCCAAGAGGTCTTTTGAGTTCAAGACCCCGCCAACGCAGTATTAAAATAAAAGATCCTACGGTCTACATCGATCACACATCTAAGCACTAAATAAGCCTAAACGTGAGGGGGTGTTAAAATATATTGTCCATCTTGCTTCATCAGTTCAGATTTTTGGATGAGTTGGTTGGAGCATGAATTCAATAAACACCCACATTAATATTCTCTCAGTATCTTGGAGGTGCTCATATGGGTAGAGTGTGCATGCATGCGTTCATAAGGATGAGTGTGTGTACGTGTTTGTAAACATCGGCATTTGTACTGTGTGTGTTTTAACTTCAGAATACACAAGAATTATATCACAAGCACAAGTGTCAAGATATAACAACATGATGGTTTTCAAATTAAGGAGTTCTGTGAATATACATTTCTTGCCAAAGGAAACAGGAATATACATAGCAACTGGTGAATAAAGTCATATGGAGGATATAGTGCACCCCCTCCTCCCATGTAAAATTCAACATGTTAATTGCTTTGCATCCATTTTATAAACCAAGCCTTGCTTTAGTTGATGCCACCTAACAAGAGAATAGGCAAACATATGTACATGATTACACAATACATTAATTTCAGTGGTATTTTTTAATATGTTCGATGCTAGGCTAGCATATTATCAGATCAACAAACAAAACTTCAACATTCATTCAGAAACTCGGGTAGGTGGTCTAAATATTTTACCAACTTCAACAAGATGGAAAACAAATAGCAAGATGCACAATACAAAAGTGTCTCTTACCATGACAACACCCAATATAAATTAAAAATACGAAAAAGTTGTTACAGTAGTACTATTACTTACAACAAGAATTGTATGTTTCCTAAGCAAACTGCAACTTTTCTGGAATAAATGTTTCTTGACATTCAATGTTCATTTTAGAATCCACATAAAGTGTTGTGGAATAATTGTTTCTTGAAAGTCAACTTTCTGTATAGCGTAATTTCTTATGCATGAGAGATAAATAATGCACAAAATATAGAACCATAAGATAGCTGGAAGCCTGCTACTGTAAATTGGTGAAACTATGAGCCAGCAACAGAATAACATGGAAAGCAAGTATGAGAAATATGAAACTGCTATTCCTCTGTACAAAGCCAATACGAATTCCAGCCCATGCTATTAGTGAATCCTGTTGACCATGAAGAAGCTAAATGGAAAAATACTACTTTTTATATAATAGAAAATAGACCGCAAGAAGACACTGTTGCACATGGTACAAGGTGCATGTAAGGCAAGAAATCCACCAAAAATCGAAATAACAAAGAAAAGCAAAAAAAAAGTTTAGAAGGTTGAACCTAATGCTAGCACCATGGTAATAAACCCATGTCTACAAAGGAACATTAGCATTCAAATGTGAGAGCTCAGTAGCTTGTCATGTCTATATTTTGTTGCACTTGTATCTGATTTGAAATTTAAAGAATTATGATGAGAAACTCACGTAGAACTGCAGTATAATCTTTTGAATAAACATTGTCAATTGTCTAAGAGTGCTAACATTTAAACTCATTCAAAATGTTGGCAAATGGAATGAGAAATGTAATACCCGATATAATACATTATAAGGCTACAACAAGTCCCCTCCAATTTTTAGGAAGCTCTCCACTATATGTGTAGCAATGAACCAGCCTCAAAACCCATTATAGACTGCCAGATAGATATTTGTTTCTTCAATTTCTAGCAAACATATAAAATATTGATTGAGAGGCACTCCTGCTTACTACACATTGATTCATAACATCAAAGTGCAGGAACAAACTTGATTTTGTTGAACAGATAAAATTCACCTTGTTCTTCTTCACCAAAGTCTTCCCCAAGATTTTTCATCTAGTCTTCTTTCCCATATATATTTTTTTCAGAAAGGAGGCCTACCTAGGCTTCTTTCCCATATCTGCACAAGTCATGCTTAGAGCTGGTCCTTGTGAAGCACTAACCTACCTTGGCTCAACGCCAATGTGCATCAGCCTATCAAAAGCATAGGTGTAAGAATCATCCATGTACTCTACACAAACAAGGGAAAAATCGTATGAGCTTTGATGCTTCACTATATTATAGTTGAGCAGAAGAGATAAACGGGCAGAAGTCTGGATGTATAGTAGTGGGGAAGCTGAGGTTACCTGGATTACCGGTCAAAGGTGCCTTCCATTTGCCCTTGTGGTTCAGGTTCCTAAATTTTTGAATGCACAAAAACTTATGCCAGAAGTTGGACGCCCGAGGTATCCTATGCCATTTGGGGCGATGGAATTTCGAGTAACTGCTTGTTGAATTGATGATATTGCTGCTTGTTGAATTGATGATATTGCTGGGCATTGAATTAACTGAATCAGAGTGACTTCTAAAGATAGGGCACGATAGAATCACAAAGCATAGAAAAAGTAGATAAGTTTGTGTGAGATACTCACAGTCAATAATTTAGAAGCTTCTACATTACTAAAAAAATGCACTACATAGATATTATAGTTGTATCCATTATTCTCTTAACGGGCATAAATTGTAGCAAACTAAGCCAACATAATCCGCCTGTAATACTTAACCAGTGTCCAACATCCTTGAGTAACAAAACCAAGTATTAATGTTGATCACTTACAAAAGAAATGGGCTACAATCACAAGATAAATGACATGGAAAAGGTCAACCGAACCTTTAAAAGTGGGAACTGTAGCGTCAGTCCAATTCCGCTGCCATGGCACCATTTTTTGCTGCACCTAGTGCCACCCAAAGTTTGTCCTAATATTCTATTGCTAGTATATAAGTTCTAAAGTATTTTACTAACAAACAAAAAGGTGGGAAAAATGTGAATCTGCAAATTACGAGGACAAAATAAAATCAAAAGTCCAAACGGATGTGTTAAGATCAGTTTATACGTGCAGCCAAATGTTACAAAGCTAGCTTACATGATTTCAATCCACCAGAATCGAAAAGATGCACAAAATGTCGGGAAACGAATTACAAACACTACCATTTTAAAGAACAAAAGGTAAACGTAGTCCAGCCTTTCAGTGAATACTGAAGAGGAAAATAGAAATATTTATGAATCTCCAGAACAAACAAAATAACACAGAGTGGAAGCTTAGAAAGATATAGTAATGCCTCGCCAGCGTCACCTTCAAAGTTGCATATGTTACACCCAGACACACATAATGACACAAAAGAATTATGCTGGAATTTAATGTTCGGGCTAGAAGTAATTTGTTTCCATTTTATTGTACCCAGATTCTGTTGGTTACTTTTCCTACTGAATTTATCCTGCATATAAATAAGGGTTACTGAATCGTTGGAACCTAATCATTGTTGGTACCAAAATTTTGAACCATACTCTTAAAACAAGTAGTACCGATTGTTCCGCATAATGCATATAAGGTGTGTCAGTTTATATCCGTGGCACCCTGCTCCAAGTACCCCGCCGGTGAATCTTATGGCCGAAAGGCGACCGTGTGAAGTGATGGCGTCTGGTCGTAGGCGTCTGCTCATGTTTCTATCCATATAAATGTCAAAATGTCAAACCAGATGTGTGTGCTAGAAGATTGTTCCTAATTCAATATAAATGGATAATTTTTTACTGTTGCCCTTTATTTCTTGAAGACCAGTCAGTCTAGTTTTCCCTAGGTTCTGAAATCGCTGCATGGGCCCTCAACTTCTTCAGGTTCGGCTCTTGTGCAGATACAGTTAGCCTTTGCACTACAAATTTATTAGCAAAACATATGTTTCCTACATAGAACATAAAGCTAGCCAATCTCACCGAGAAATCATAGTGCCCTGCCTGAAGTTCCTGAAGCTCCTGTATGCCAAAGATGTAACTCCGTTGTTGTCTGAGCTTCCACTGGGCAATGTGTAGACAACTCTAAGCTTCATTTCCTCAATCATCATATCAGCATCCTTGTTGAACTGAAGAATACATATATATATATGGAATATAGTTGGTGGAATGCTAATCATCCAGAGCCTGATGACATTGACAACACAACACTAAATCATAGAAACCGGTGAAATTCCATAAATATCTTGAAGAAAGATCGATTCATAAACTTAGGTGGATGGAATAGAACACATATGTGTGTGCTCGTTTCATACTACTGGGTGGACGGGATAAAATCGCCATGGACACTCTCTCATTGGACAACATCTCTACTGAATAGGGAATAATTATCTCTATCAATAAGCAAAAGCAAACAACTGAAACAAGATAACTATATCACTTCAGTCCTTACATTGAGACGCCAATTTGATCGCAGAAGACCATCTGTAAAAATGCAGAACAACATGGGCCTTGGCCTCAATTCGGCGACCCAACTTCAATTTTGAAAGCCTGCAAGCAAGCGAGAGATAGGAGTGAGCACAGTAATCTGAAATCAAATGAGAGAGTGTCAGCATTGTCGTCGTGCTCCCCTGCTCAGGCCATCTCGGTGCAGCCACATCCCGTTCAGAAAATGTTCGATAAATGACTTGAATTTATTATATATGCCTTCATGTAATCACCAATTTTAGTTATAAAATAATAGATTGACTTGGGATTTCCAAACATGTTGGTGTCAAATGTATATTTACTCACTTAACATTGAACTATACAATATTGTGTATAGGATATACTGTACTCAGGCATGTAAATACAATAACTTTGTCATGCATCATTCATACGAAGCTCATTCTCACTTTTCTCATTCATACGAAGCTCATTTGTTCTCCTTCTTTATTTGTATCAGAATTTCTGAATTTAATGATGTTGTTAGTTCTGACCAATTTGTTCAATGCACATACACATTTAATCAACCATCACCATGAGCCATTTTGTGAAAAAACTAATTAAATAGAACCATGCACTACCCGAAACTACATGATGCCAATGTCCTTACCTTTGTTGCTTGCAAGAATGCATACTAAAACATGGGGCAAAATCGTAGCTCTAATCATGGCAGTCCTTGTTAGTTGTCGTTAATCTACATCTCATAGAAATATTATTTGCTGAAGACAATCTCAACATACAAACCTGAAGAGTTTTATTAAAACTCAGCTAGATGCCTTTCCCAAAATAGTACTCAATTCATCCCAAAATAAGTATCGCTGGTTGAGTTCAACTTTAGTATTTTGAGATGGATGGAGTAGTATTTTATACAAAGATAATTATATAGGTTCCACACTTACAAAGATTGGTAGGCATAAATATGAGTACTATCCATGGAAGTCATATTCAGTACTTCGATGGAGAATATCAGTATCATCTTTAGAAGAATTTAGCACCATGTCTAATTTAATTACACGGACACCTATTTGCAGAGCCATGATGATGGGAACGTCACTGCAGTCACTGATTAGCTGATTGCTAGTAAAATATGAGTACTGCGGTATAACGAAATAGTGGGACAACGGTGCATTCATGTCATGGCGGACCTGGTAATATGAGATTTACATCAAAATTCAGAGCAAAGCTTGTGACAGCAGATTGTTCCTAGGAAAATAAATAAACAAATAGAGCAAATAACCAAATTCAAACCAGGTACCATTTCAGTAAACTCTGCAAAATGATCCTACAAAGCATTGCAGCAAATTTGTTGAGCTACCTCAAGGAATCTAAAAATGCCAAGACCGGAAGATCGACACTTACTATATCAGGCGCTTCCTTATCATCTCATCCATGATAATCTGAACAACCGAGCTTTAGAAGTTCATAAGTATCTGCTAGATCGCTCAATCCTGTATTCCTGTTGTAGGGCAAAATCAACAGTTAATTGCATTAAGGTTTCAGATACAATAGATAGATACGTAAGATGCATCATTATGGTGTACATAGATGAAGCATTATAAGATGATGACACTGTTCGTACCAGATAGTTCCCATCGCTTTCATAGTTTCCCATCTCTACCCACGTTTCTATGCATTTTGGATCATCATCTGTAGAAAACGAAGTCTTGAATATCAGTTTTTTTTGCCACCACACGGTACTTCCTAAAATTAGGTGGTTGCTTACTGTCAACAAAACAAGATTTTATGTTAGAAATAATAAGGGCATGTACTGTTTAATACAGATTCTGCGCAGTCAGACTTCTAATCCTATTGGTGACTATAGACAAAGATAAGATACGAGGTAAACAACTAAACATACACCCTTGTGAACATACACGGAAGAGATTCAGGATTGTGTTTCCAGTAACGGTATACCTCTGGCCATCGTGTTTCTAGTACCGGTGTGTGCCTCTGGCCATCGACACGAAGGGGTGCAGGAAGCGGAGGGCCTCGACATCAAGCCCCAGCCCGTCAACGTCACGACGCTCGGCGAGCAGGCACATATGCGTTCACGCGTCCTCGCCTCCCTGCCGCGGTCGAGCGTCGCCAAACGGCCCCACACAAGCTTTGACTCCATGAATTACATGCTCCTCTTCCCGTGACGAGCGCCGCCTGCCTGTCCCCTAGATCCAGCCTCGACGTGACAACGTCGAGCGTCACCGCCTCCGATTCCTACGAGCACGAAGCCGAGGGCTCTAGGAAGAGGCCGGAAGAGGATAGGTGTAGCGGAAGAAAACCTGAGCGAGCTGTGGGAGGGAGGAGGGGAGAAGGGACCATGATCTCGCTCGGGCAAGGAAAGCGATAATTGGGGAAGGATATATTTTGTAGTTATTGCGAGGATCGTGCGAGAGGATTTCTTGGGCTACGTAAAAGTGTGTGGGAGGGAGCGAAGGTGGAGCTAAGTATGGAAAGAGATCTGTGGCTTCGACGGTTGTGTTTTTTTCCGAGCGGAGCTAAGTATGGAAGGAGATCGGTGGGAGAAATAAATCGGAGAGGGAGGTGATTTGTTTGGAAGGTGATCTCCTGTATATGGTATTATTTCTGAATTCTTAATTACCAAATATTTACATGATTGAATTAAATCGACACCTGCCAAAGCAAGCACGAATAAATGGAAGGAGTATCAGACACGATTCGGTTTTAAGTGTGAAGAAGAAAAAATTAACGTGGGAGTGGTGGTGGAAGGTGAGACGAAAATAAACCGGACGAAAAAAACCAGACAAAAGTGGGGGGACTATTCAACCAACTCATCCATTAGGAGTAGAGATTACCTACTTATTATTGTATAAAAAGTTATCTAGATATGGATGTATCTAGACAAATCTAAGACAAGAATTTTGGAACGGAGGTAGCAATACACATGAGCAACATTCTTAAATGAAAATGAACTCGTATTAAAAAAATGGTTTTGCTAAATCTGAGTCATATTCTACGCGGAGCGATTTTTAATATTTAATATTTTTCTTTCTCCTATTTTTGATTTGTTATTGTTTAATCAGTTTGATTACTATGTTTTTTTTCTTTTTTGCGTGCTACTTGTGTAACTGGAGTTGCATATATATATTCGTCGCCCACGTGACACTACAGTTGCACACCAGATGCATGCCCGTCATTGCCTTTATGAGCACTTATGAGAAACATGTGAACACATTTATGCCCGCCCGACTGACGTGCAACTATAATTATGTGCAATCCATGGACATGTAACTGCGGCCACATGAATCCCCCGGATATGGATTTTGGTCAACGGGATATTCGACGGATATGGTAGCGGATACGATATCGATAATATCCGACGGATGTAGATTATCCGGGCTTTTTACGAATTATATGAGGTTATCAAATAGGATTATTCAATAAATTTAGCCCAAACAATAAGTAGCGGTCTATTTTTTGGTAGGCCGCTCCGCAAGCAAGGAGCATTGCGAGGAGAAACAAAAAGGCACAAAAAATAAAAATAAAAGGACCAATCCAACCGATAAAACAATAATAAGTAATAAAAAGGAAAATATAAAATACAAAATTCGCTCTGCATAATATATGACCGAGATACAAAATTGGTGTTTTTTAGATAATAATATTTTTTAGGGAAAATAATAATAGTTAATTACTTTTTCAGAAAAGTAATATTTTTTTGCGAATCATAAAAGTAATAGTTAATTAGTTAATATGCAGGGGTGTGATGCATTAGTTTTTTTTTAGCGGTGTGTGATGATGTATCAGGTTTGCTAGGCTGGTTGGACTCTGGCCCATATCTTCTTTTTTTAGGCGGTATTCTGGCCCATACCAGCGCGTACCCCTGGGTAGGAAGAAGGCACGGCAGAGTACCGTGCTGCTGGGCACGGTAGAGGAGCCGGATCCAGCACGAGCATGTAGCAGCTCCCAGCTAGTCATGCGTACGCCCTTCGTTCCTAAATATTTGTCTTTCTAGAGATTTCAATAAATGACTACATATAAAGCAAAATGAGTGAATCTACACTTTAAAATATGTCTATATACATCCGTATGTGATAGTCCATTTGAAATCTCTAAAAAAACAAATATTTAGGAACGGAGGGAGTAATTTTCTAATCAGATGACAAAATCGCACCATGACACTTGGAGAAGAATTGATTGGGTTTCTAATCTGATCGCTTCAAATGAGTCAAGCATATATATATTCTTCAAAATTTCAAATATTTTATGCTCTGCTTTAGTCTGGCCTGTCCAACTTAGTCCTATACTCTAGAATTTTTGTTTCGGTTACAACTAAGCTATACAATCCTACTCTAGAAACTTCTTCTATGGTATTTATTACAAGTGTGCATCATAAAATCTCTGTCACAATATTTGAAGATACTGCAAATTGGAACCGATGTGTATGAACTTACTATTGTGAAACTAAAGTGGTGCAAGTTATTGTGTAGATGAGTGTGACTTTTATTTTCTATTCTCAAATAGATGTGATCTAGTTAACTAAAATATCTCTAACACTATTTGAGGAAAAGATAAATATAATTCACTTCCAAATGTGGTTCTACTTATGAACTCCGTATTTCTAATCACAAACGCTTGAACTGTATAACTATACGCTTTGAGTTTTATATTAATTGTTGTTTTTTGTTAGATCTAATAGAATAATACATTGAATACTAACTAAAATTGTATGTTAATGGTTATATTATCGAATAATAATTAGTTAGTTTCTCATTATATAGTGATTTATAAAAAAGTAAAATAGTTTATTATAAACATATGATGCCTTGCTCATCATCTCATGTTCCCGCCATGGGAGACTTAGTGTTCAGCTCCTTAAAGAAATGACCCAGATATGCAGGGTAGACACTTCTGATTGCACTCTTTCCAAAAGTTCGCGACATAGATGATGTAGCGTCTCATTCAGGCCAACAACCTTTTGAGTGAAGGCGTGTTTGTTGAATAAGGACCTGAATGCATTCCTGCGAAGGTTTGCTATAGTTGACTGCAATGACGATACGCTGTAAACCAGAAATCAGAGACATGCATTAATACTATCAACTTCACAGTATTCAAAATATTCATGGCTACTTTAGAAATGAAAGTTGCAGTAACTAAAGCATGCTTCAATCATAAAATCATTCAGAAGTCATTCTTTCTTAAAGCAACTAGATTCAAATCATATCATTGGTGCATGCAAACTCTTAAAACAAGAGAATCGGAAACAAGACTTAGCATCAAATTTTAGAGCCGCAGCTGATCAATCACTATGGATTAAAACAATCTTTAGGAGTTTGAGAAGATACATATACTACTTGCGAAAAGAAGCAGCGGAAGACAACCAGCTATACCGAGCTAGCCCACGCTCTTAGAATATGTATTCCTATGCTTCTATTACTACATAATAGTGCTTCATTTAGTGATGGATAGATAAATTGCTAGACTGCGCAAACACAAACATATACAATAAATACAACAAAAGTCGTTGTCCCTACCTACTGAGGAATCAAAAGTGTACGTGAGAGTGAAATTCACAAGCCATCATAATATGGTTAAGACACCAATCCACCATGCAGTCAAGCATAAATTGAAGTAATCGTTTTGTGGGACATATTCATGCAATATCTTCAATATAACTAACTATTTTTATCACAAGAAGGATACCTCTTAGGAACATTGACAAGCTGCAGCTCGAAGTTGTGAAGGAGGCTTCTATTCATGGATTCTTCATTAGAAAACCTCAGTGAATACTCCTTCTTCTTGAATGTCTCGAAAACAGCCTCTCAAGCAGCGTCAGATATTGCTGCCTGCATTCTGCAAACAGAGTAATGAAACAGTTAGAGATGTCAGACCACCATACTTTAAGTATGTAGTGTGTCACATAGTCCCTCCGTCCCGAAATAAGCGACTCAACATTGTACAAAGTTGAGTCACTTATTTTAGGACGGAGGGGGTAGATCATCAAGGTTTTATTTAAAGCAAACTGTGGATTGAACTAATTAGATGGATTTCAGCTACCATCGATAGCCCAAAACATGGATGGGGATTTCAAAATGCAAAGATTTACTTGAAAAGGATAGTGGATTTCTTTATTTACTATTACTGGATGTAACGATATAGTTTGTTGTGATTCCTGACTCATAGAACATTGAGAGAGTACATAACATGTCAATAAAGATGAAAGGCCAACAACCCTATATAATGGCTGGGAGTTATAAACACCAGAGCTATGGAGCTTACAAACTACACACCATACTCTTCGGACATAGGCACAAATCTAATGGTTTGTTTGAACTCAAACTATAATGTGATGAGCCTATCATTAATGAGTCCCCATGAAGTCAATTTAACAGTCATATAATGTTCATTATTACAGATTAAAAATGTCTCGCACAAAGGGAAAAAATAGCAATGGGCACATAAATGTTGTTTAAGTGGGGAGCAAGTTACAGTAGAGGGTGCCTACCCCTTGTTGCTATTTGCGTTGCACAACTTCTACGCAACTTCCTTGTTGGCCGTCCAAAGTGCAAAGAAGTCAATTCTCAGATCAAAGTTGTTATGTTCCCACATATCATCAACGAGAAGAGAGCCATCGCTGCAACAAGTAACTTATCAATAAGAGAACCATAGTTTAGCAATAGAATCATTTAACAAGTAACTTATCAATAAGGCACTTTGTACCGCTATAAGTAACTTTGTAGAAGAGATTCAACATCACGAAACTTGTTTCCTCTCCATCTTCTTCCTATCGCAGTCTTAAAGGAGGAGGAGGAGGAGGAGGAGGAGGAGGGAGAGCTGTTCCTACACTCATTGTTACGAGGCGGCGACCTCTTCTCTCTCACCCTACACTTCCTTGAGGGCGAGGTAGGGCTTGGGCTTGGCACTTCCTGGTGGCCACTTCCTGGTGGAGTTGGATTTGGCCCTGAGTGGGGAGCAGTCCCTAGTGAAGTCAATGACCGGGGTGACGCTGAAAAAATACACGCTCATGCAGTTCAGGAATCGACAGGGTTCAGTCGTAGCACTCGAGACATGAGGAGGGAGCGATGTGTTACCATGCGGTGGAGAGTTGTAGGGCACAGGGAGCTCCTCGGCCACGAGGAAGCTAGGCGAGGGGGAGACCAGCGACACTGCTTGCTCTTGAAACTCGACGGCGACCGAATCCGGTTGACGCGTGGCGACGCCTTGGGTCCCCCATGCGGTGCGACCGCCAGCGCGGCCGATTTGTCTGGTCCGTTTCCCCCGGCCGGATGAGGGAACCTCCCTCCGCCTCTTCCTCTTCCCGGTCATCCTCATTATCGGCTGTGGCAGGGGAGATGGCGGAGGGGTGGGAGAGAGTGGTAGGGTCGGGCGGCGGAGGGGTGGGAGAGACTGGTGGTCGGGCAACGGGTCGAAGAGGCGGCGGGGGAGATGGCGGAGGGGTGGGAAAGAGTGGTGGATAGGCGGCGGGTGGGAGGGGAGACTGTGGAGTGTGGACTGGGAGAATTAAGGTTTTCTCTGGTTATATATCAACACATGCTTTAAGATGCGTGCCAGCGAGAGCCTCCTCTTCATGGCGGATCCTACTTGGGCCCAGCTGGGCCGGCCCATTTCTATGCTTTGTTTTTCCCGTTTCTAGGAACGGGGAAAAGTTGCGAGGGCTACGCCCTAACCACCACGCTGTCGCCCTGAATTTGGAAGGATACTTCGCTTCTTTCATTTTTTTGATGTGTGGTTTCTTTACAATTCGTGAACCTTTTTTCTCAATTGATGATTTTTTTTAAAAAAACTTAGATTATTTCTTTTCAAATTCGATGAATATTTTTCAAATTAGATGAACGTTTTTTCAAACTAGATGATTTTCAAAGAAACCGATGAACTTTTCTTCAAAATCAATGAAGTTTTTTCAAATTCATGAACTTTTTTACAAAAAATCAATGAACCTTTTCCAAAATTGACTAATTTTTTGTCAAAATCGATGAACATTTTTTTATTTTTATGAACTTTTTCAAATTGAATGAACTTTTTTTAACTCGATGAATTTTTTTTGAATTCAACGATTTTTTTTTCAAAATTGATGAACTTTTAAATTTTCTTAAAATTTGATGAACTTCTTTGATAATCCATGAAGTTGTTTTCAAATTTATGTTTAATTTTTTCAGATAATTTATATTGGGTATATGTAACATTTTACTAAACGAAAAGGTTAACTAGCACTCCTTTCTTTTAGTAGACAACAAAGTTACGTTGGTCTAGTGCTTAGTGCGGTGGGCTCGCAACAATGCGCTGCCAAGTTCAAATCCCAACAATCTCCCTGTATTAGGAGCGCGAACATGCGTCTGCACGATTTCACATGCAGCACGCCACTTGTCGCAACCTGAGAGTTTTTCTTTTTTTTGTAGATCCATTTATTCAAAATATTTTATCTCTTAAACCGTGCATTCAAATCTCGAACCGTTTTCACCATTAAATTCCTCGCGTCGAGATCTTCAAAACTAGATCCTATGTTGATAGGTTTTGATGAACTTTTTTTTATGAAAAAAACCGAACGACAAAACCGGACGAAAAAACTGAACCGGGAGCACGGTTTTTTCCCTTTCCGAAAGAGGCATGCCCGTGCCTCTCGCGAAATCACAACCGTGCCTCTCGTGGAAACAAAACCGTGACTCTCGTGGAAGGAAAAAAAAACAGAAAACGCGTTTTTTTCCGTTTCCGAGAGGCACGGCCGTGACTCTCGCGAAAGCAAAACCGTGCCTCTCATGAAAGCAAAACAGTGACTCTCGCGAAAGAAAAAAAACAGAAAACGCATATTTTTTCCTTTTTCGAGAGGCACGGCCGTGACTGTCGTGCAAGCACAACCGTGCCTCTCGCGGAAGCAAAACCGTGACTGGCGAAAGAAAAAAAACAGAAAACGCGTTTTGTTTTTCCCTTTTCGAGAGGCATGGCCATGACTCTCGCGAAAGCACAACCGTGCCTCTCGCGGAAGCAAAACCGTGACTCTCGCGAAAGAAAAAGACAGAAAATGCGTTTTTTTCATTTCTGAAAGGCACGGCCGTGACTCTCGCTAAAGCACAACCATGCCTCTCGCGGAAGAAAACCCGTGACTTTCGCGAAAGAAAAAAAACGCATTTTTCTCGTGTAAATTTTTTTTATCGAAAAGCTACAAAAGACCGGGGAAAAACCAAAACATCAAAAAAACCCAAAAAAACCGTTTAAAAAGCCGAAAACACGTGTGGAAAAATAAATAAAATAAAATAAAATTCGGAGGAAGCGTTCAGAGCGCGACACGTGGCGAATGGCTGAGAGCGTGTCAAGTGACGCTGATCGTTACGAGACTCCCGAAGGAGCACTCGTTAACTAGTTGCTCTCGGCGTCTGCAACGCCATATAAGAGCCCCTCTTCATGCGACTGGACTCCGCCAAACACTAAACAACGCCTTAAGCACCCCTTAATGGGTTATTTGCAAACAGCGCCGTAACCCCCCCCCCCCCTCCGTATGATCTAAGTGCGCCGGCCCATCTATGTTTTTTATTCTATCGAGTAAAAGAGAAAAAGAAAATGTCAGTGACCTCCTCTTTCAAATTCAACGAACTTTTAAAAAAAATTATGAACGTTTTTCTAATTTGTGAATTTTTTGAATACATGAACATTTTTATAATTCATGATTTTTTCAAAAAAAATTGTTCGATTTTTTTTCCGAAAAAACACATATTTTTTCTGAAATGTATGTGCAAGAAATAACATTGTTGCGCTTTTAGCATCTAGCAGATCCGGCAACTACACGTCCCACAAAATGCGTATAAGGGCTCCCGTAAAAAAATTACGGTGTGGCGAGCGCTCAGGCCAAACAGATCCGGCAAATGTTTTGTGGGATATGTTCGGCTGGAATGCTCGCCGCAGCGTAAATTTTTTCATAAAATATCAAATAAATTGCACATTTCACAATAATGTCAAACAAATGGAATCTAAAATAAATTCAACATACGAATATATAAATGGTCAAGCAACTCACAATATAACAATAGTCATCCTTACAACAAATGTTCGGATTCAAATAATTATTACAACACCAAATTGTTCAAATCTCACACGAATAGAAATGGATACAAATGGGGATCTATCTCCCCCCCCCCCACCTCCCCATAGAGCTGCCACCGATGCTCAATGAGATCATCTGGAGTTGGTTGTGCGAATCACGGTTCTCCATCTTCCGGTAGGTCTCAAGAAATGCATGGATGTCATATGTGTCCCAAGCAGTCATGATGTTTCGGAGGAATTTTTTTATCTCAGAATCGAGCATGACCACAAACAATGGCAAACCAAGCTTGCGACAAACCAAATGCCCCCTCGATATCCTCGACAAAACCAAAGAAGCAATGCCAAATTCATAGATCATGTGAAGCCACGGCTTCAAGCATGATGGTGGGTTTACATTTGTGGCCAGTGTATTGCCCTGCCCAAGCCACCAGGCTGTTCTTCCACCTTCAATGCAATGCAATCAATACTACCTAGCATGCCTAGCCATCCCCTTGCTTGGTTCATTGCCATGAGCATTTTTATGTTCTCTTTGTTTGGAGCTCCAAGATACTCTGGGCCAAAAACCCGGATTATTGTCTTCGCAAAGACACGGACACTTTTGATGGTTGTATCTTTGCCAATGCGAAGATAGTCATCCGCGTAGTCGAGCGGAACACCATATGCAATCACTCTCATGGCTGCCAATTTTTTTATATGCACTAAAACCAATCAAACCGACGACATTCCTACGCGGGGGTGAAGAAACGGCAATTTTGCTCGTAAGCGTCGATGATGCGGACGGAAAGTGACCTACGCATTCGATATCGCCTATGAAAGAGGTGAGCCGGATATGTCAGTACCTCAGTGAAGTAGCCCTTCATGAGCATTTTGTCACCGAGAGCTCGGTTGCGGGGAATGCATAGTCAGCCAACCGTCGATCCATGCCGCTTTTTCTTCGGTCCCGCCTCAAATTCGTCGATGAGATGCGACAACACTAGGTTCTCATCATCGTCGTCAAGGATAAAATCTTCTATGTCCGAATCGTCAGACGAAGACGACAAGGACGAACTCCAATCCATCTACAAAATGCACACAATCCGGCATGAGTTTCACCCGAACCTACTCCGGGACAAAATCAAGAATGAACCAGCATGAGTTTCGCCCGAGCATACCTCGCCCGAAGTAGCGCCGCGCTGCCCCTTTCTTGTTCCCGCCGCCGAAGCCGCACCACCCATTTCTTTTCCCCACCAGCCGAAGCAGCGCCGTGCCGCCCTCTTCTCCCGACGCGCATGGGCAACGACTACGTCCGGTGGATCGAGTCCGACCTCTGTCGGGCATTCTCCTCGCGAGCGCGACGAAGGGCAGTGCGGGCACGACGGAGGGCAATGCGGACGGACATCTCTTCCTCCAGTCCGACTGGGATGAGATCCCACTTTGAAGATAGGCTGACGGAGGGCTTGGATCCGCTGCCTGCCATGTCAGAGAAGGCCGGAGTTTGCCGGAAGTGAGCTTGAGCGCGGAGGTGAGGAGAGTGGAGTGGCAAGGGTTTGGTCCAGGAAGCGGATGGGGACAAATATATATGGTGTCGGGATGGTACAGCGTGGGTCGGATCTGGCGTGGCGGACGTGCCCAGGCCTTCCCATATCTGCCCTACATTTGGGTTGGATATGATGGGTGCCGGTCAGCCCAGGCATTTGAGAGGCCCGTTTGGGTCGCATTTTTCTTTGACCGATCACTGACTAGACAGTCCGTGTGAACGTTTCAGGGGTTTGAGACGCCCATTTGGGTCACATTTTACTTTTCCTTTTTTGACTAGGCAGTCCGTGCGGACGTTTTAGGGGGTTTGAAGCGTTCGACTATAGATTCCCTATTAAAATTCAAAATGAAATTCAGAAAAACTTGCCAGGCCTTTATTGATCAGCTAAAATGTTTGCAAGAATTACAACTTGAGTCATGCGAGTGTACCCCAGCCACAAAACTCAAATATAAACATCTAAAAAAGAGGTCTCCCAGGGCCAAACGGACGACGGCTCTCAACCTTCAGATCTCGGAGGAGCCAAACGGACGGCCCGGGATTCACGTAAGCGCACCTGTCCCCGCCAACCCGATGGAAGCCCCCCCCCCCCCCCCCCCCCCCCCCCCGCCGCCGCCTCGTCTCGCCGACGTCGTCGTCTCGCCCCTAACCCGATGGCCGATGCGAGTGTTCAGACCACGACTTGGTCTCGCCGCCCCCGCCCCCAGGACGCGGCCGCGGAGGCAGGACGCGGAGAAGGAGCGACGGCGGGCGGCGGTGAAGAAGCAGCCGGCGCCGAGAAAGAGGGCCAGGTGCGGGCAGCAGCGCGTCTACTGAATTGTGTGTTCATTTCAGGAAATTTGGTTGACATATCAACTGACTGGTGCGCTCACACCCTCGAGATTTAGCAAAGTGTTCGAATTGGTCCTGCATTGCATTGCTGCTGTCTGCAGTGGCAGTTTAGGCATCTGTTCATAGCTCCTTGTTTGATCCATTTGTTCATAGTTCTGCAACCTGGATTTTACTTGCATTTGTGTGACGCCCCGCAAATTACCTTGCAGTTTCGCCTACTGAACTGCGATTCAGGTGGTTTGAGCATATATACCAAAATCCATAATATCAAATCGGTATTTTTAAATTCATAATATCAAATTAGTATTTTTAAATTCATCATGAAATGAATTTCCATACTTTTTTGTTTAATATTGTGGATGTCGATATTTTTTCTCTAAACTTGGCCAAAGTGACTTTCAATACAATTATACCCCTTATATTTTGGAACAGATGAAATAGTTAGTTTGGTGGGTGGGGGAGATGATAGTGTGTTTTATTTTTATTTATAATGCAGTGATTTGATGAGCCTTTAATGGTGTGATTCTATGTTATCCACTAACCAACCTATATTTATGTGTGAATATTTTTGTGTGGGTGGTCGCATGAACTACTATATTGGTGCCACAATATCACATGGTGACGTTGATTTTTTTTTTTCAAGTGCTGGGAGGGTGGGGGTTGATATGTTTTTACAGGCCTATTGCTGCTGATTGATTTGAAAAATTGTTGGCCCCGTCGAAATCGTAAATCAAATTCAAAATTAAATACCTCAATTGGATGAAAGAGCTTCAAAATTACGGAACACAGTGAATAAAATAATTAAATGGGAGAGCTTAGGAAAGTGTTGACCCGGTCAAAATCGGTTGACCCAAGCCTAAATTGAACACCTTAATTAATTGTGAGGCCTTAAAAATTTGGAAGCATGGTGTATAGTATAAAAGAATTGAATGAGATATCTTTGGGAAATTGTTGACCCGGTCAAAATCGGGTAACCCAATTCTTATTGAAGACCTCAATTAAATAATGTGGACTCCGTAAAACTAGGGAGCTTAGTGTTATAGAGGATTCCCATTCATGATGGGTTAACGATCCCACACATTTTATTTTCGGGCACACAATTCGAATTTCATACCATGTGTACGATGTCATCATCGCACATAGTTCAGCATTAGTAGGTGCGATTGGGAGGGCTTAATAACATCGATTTGCACTAATTGTTCAAAGACAGGCGGTCATGTGGATTTTCTGCCCATATACTAGCTTGCTTGACCTACATATATAAGATGAGTACGTATAGAGTATTCCTTTCATTGCGTATGGAGTATGGAGTATTTCCTGCCCATATGCTGATTGCCGTCTGCCGGCCGGCCGGCAGAGGATGTATATGTTAGTGCTTGTAGTATATAATATAAGGTTGTCTCTCGTTTCCTCCCGGCCTGCAAGAATCTCCTCGGGATCTCACCAGTTATTTGAATTCAAACAGATGTGTTGCACACCTTGCCGTGCAAGCAGATCTGCCATCGGATGACCAACTTTTGTATTCCCCGGTTAGCTTAATTTTTAAGCCTTATAGTTTGGTCCCCAGCCACGGGAGGCCATAAGATGCTTGGATTGCTCACATCGCTGGCCCTTTGGTGCCTTGTGATCAACATTAAGGGCTCAGCTGCGTGCATCTCCGGGGAGAGGGATGTGCTGGCTGCCTTCAATGCTACCATCAGCGATCCTGATTGGAGGTTGAGCTCATGGCAAGGAGAAAACTGCTGCAACTGGGGCGGCATCAGCTGCAGCAAGAAGACCGGCCATGTCGTCAAGCTGGACCTTGGTGGTCACTCCCTCAAAGGTGAGATCAGTCCATCTTTGGTGGGTTTGACCAGATTGGTGCACCTCAACCTAAGCCATGGTGACTTTGGCACGGTGCCCATCCCGGAATTCATAGGCTCTTTCAAGATGTTGAAGTATCTTGATCTGTCGCATGCCGGTTTTGGCGGAACGGCTCCTCCTCAACTTGGTAATTTGTCCAGACTCAGCTACCTTGATCTGGGTTCATTTGGAGGTCCTGGGATCATTGTGGATAATTTCCATTGGGTTTCCAAGCTGAATTCCCTGAGGTATCTGGACCTCAGTTGGTCCTATCTTGCTGCCTCCGTGGATTGGCTGCAGGCAGTGAACATGCTCCCGTCACTCCAAGTGCTTCGCCTGAATGATGCTAGCCTTCCTGCCACCGACCTCACTTCTCTTTGTCAAGTTAACTTCACTTCCCTTAAGCTGCTTAATCTGAAGAATAACGATCTGAATTCCTCCATGCCGAATTGGATTGTCAAGCTATCTGCCCTTTCAGAGTTGGACATGACTAGTTGTGGGCTTTCAGGCATGATTCCTGATGAACTTGGCAGACTGACTTCACTTACGTTCATAGGGCTAGGGGACAACAAGTTGACTGGAGCAATACCAACATCAGCTAGTAGGTTGTGCAACTTGGTTCAAATCAGTTTGTCCGGGAACATCTTGTCAGGAGATATTGCAGAAGCAGCCAAAAGCCTGTTTCCCTGTATGAAGCGGTTGCAGATCCTTGACCTTGCTGGTAACAACTTAATTGGAAGCCTGTCTGGTTGGCTTGAGGTCATGTCAAGTTTAAGAGTTCTTGACCTCAGCCGGAACTCACTGTCTGGAGTTGTTCCACGCAGTATTGGTAACCTATCAAGCTTGATATACTTGGATATATCCTTCAATAAATTTAAAGGCACATTATCAGCACTCCACTTTGCCAATTTATCAAGATTGGATACTTTAGATTTAGCATCAAATTCGTTCAAGATTGTAGTCAAACAAAGTTGGGTGCCACCTTTTCAGCTCATAAATCTTGGGCTGCAAGATTGCCTTGTTGGACCAGAGTTTCCAACTTGGTTGCGATCACAAACTAGAATCGAGATGATCGATCTAGGCAGTGCAGGCATCAGGGGTCCATTACCTGACTGGATCTGGAACTTCTCGTCATCAATGACTAGCTTAGATGTCTCAACAAACAACATAACTGGTAAGTTGCCTGCAAACTTGGAGCAATCGAGAAAGCTCACAACTCTGATCATGGGGAGTAATAAACTTGAGGGAAACATTCCAGATTTGCCACCTAGCATCCGAGTGTTGAATCTATCTGACAACAGCTTATCGGGCTCATTGCCACAGAGCTTGGGAGATAAAGATTTGCATTACCTATCTCTGTCAAAAAATTCCATTAGTGGAGTAATCCCAACAGATTTGTGCAACATGATGTCAATGGAACTGATTGACCTATCTGATAACAACCTTTCTGGAGAGCTTCCCAATTGTTGGCGGGAGGAATCGAAACTGTATGTCATAGACTTTTCAAGCAATAACTTATGGGGAGAAATACCATCCACCATTGGTTCTCTAAATTCCCTTATGTCACTAGATCTCAGCAAGAACGGCTTATCTGGAATATTGCCCAACTCATTGCAGTCATGTCAAATGTTGACGTTACTTGATCTGGCAGAAAATAATTTGTCAGGAAACATACCGAGATGGATAGGTGACAGTCTAAAATCTCTGGTATTTTTGCGTTTAGGGCTCAATCAGTTTTCTGGTGAAATACCTGAACAACTGTCCCAACTTCCTGATCTGCAAGATTTGAATCTTCGTGACAACAAACTCTCTGGCCCTGTACCACGGTTTCTGGGAAATTTAACAGCTTTCCACTTGTTCAACAAAAACCAGATAACATCTCCTTTTGTTCAGTTAAAGGTTCCTGGGAACACTTACGCGTTGGGTACCTACCGTGCTTACTTTTCTGTGTACACAAATACCTCGGGGGCAGTATACCTGTTGAAGGGCATTGATCTCTCAGCAAACCTGTTAACTAGTGAGATTCCAAGTGAAATAGGATTTCTATCTGGATTACTTTATTTGAATCTGTCAAGGAACCGCATTGGAGGAAGTATCCCTGGTGAAGTGGGGAATATGCTCATGTTAGAGGCACTCGATCTATCATCGAATGATCTATCAGGTCCAATTCCCGACAGCTTGACGTCACTAACGCATTTGTCCTACCTGAATTTGTCTTACAATGATCTCTGTGGGCATCCACTTGACGGAATCTGTGGACCCGAGAGTGACAAACACCGGCACCGGAAGCATCCTCTCAGATTTGACATGCTCACATGTCTGTTTACACTGCTCGGGTTTGCATTCGGAATCTCCACTGTTTTCACAACCTTCATATGCAGCACGGTCACGAGGAAGGCTTACTTTCAGTTCACCGACAGGGTACTTCGCAAGCTGCACAATGCAGTTGAGATGAGGCTTAGCATCAACAGGATGCCAGCAGGAAGAGAGCCCTCCTTGGCAATCAGGATTTAGGACTCCATCACTTGCTACAATCTGGAACAACCTTCCGCTGTTAGTATGTAAAGAGTCTTGTAATATGGACGGATTATTCGAACTAGCCATATGTGTATTTCTTAGAATAACCGGCTGAATTCCCTTGCCCCGTTGGGTATTATTGTACAATCCACTTGGACCTCTTTTTATAGTTCATATACTACACATGAAGCATGTACTATGGTGGGTTTGCATTTGATTTGACAAACATGTAAGTTTACAAAATGCATTTTTCTCCACTGTTTACCAGGATTCATGCGTTTTTCTTGCTCCTGTGAACCAAACATGTAAGTTTAAAAAGTTCCTGTATTCTCTAAAAGAAAGGTCCTCTGTTTTGTGCTTGTATGTTTATCATATTCTTGTGTCTGTCCTTTCCTGCGCTCTCAGAATCCCGTGTACCAAAGAGGCCCTTATGATTGGAAACAGAGACGAGTTTCACATTACAATTTCAACAAGCTTAATGATTTCTAGTTAGTCTGAAGTTCGTCATCCACTGACGGTGTTGCCCATCTCCAGCTGCTGGAGCTCTGATTTCAGTGTGTCGGTCATTCAGAGCTGCAGCCAGAACAACTGACGGTATGTTTCCAAGCGAAAACACAAAATCTTCAAGGTAAAGTTCACTGTTCTGAAGCTGCAGCCAGAACTTTTACATGCTGGAGAACATTCAAGACATAAAAACAAGGAGTAGAACAAGGGACTTTACCATTCAAGGTAAAGTTCACTGTTCTGAAGCTGCGGGCGCATCTTCAGTTCACTGTCTGTTTGTTTAGCAGTGTGCCAAAGGAAGCATGATGGTTCATCAAATCACCAAACAGTGACTTGAGAGCATTTTTACTCTGCCTAAACAAAGCTTAATTACAGGTGCCGATAAACAGATAGATCAAGATACTTCCTTCCACCCACAACGATCAGTCTATTGAAAGGGAAGGAGGCGTGGGAGGATTGCCACGAAAGGAGAGGGGAGGCGGCCGGCGAGAGGACACCGGCGGGGATCTCCCGGAGGGACGCTGCTGATTGGGTTCTCCTATTTGGCGCCTAGGTAGCGCGTTAGCGACCTAGCGCACACCCCGTCGAGCGCCCGATCCTGTGTTTGGGCCGGCTCATTTGGAGTTTCTTCCCCACCGGCTTTGGGAGAACCTTTCCTAAACCTTTTTTTTATTTTCTTCTTCTTTGTTTTTTCTCCCCGTTTTTCTTTCAGTTTCTTTTCCTTTTTTATTTTCTTTTCTTCTTCTTTTTTTGGAATTCGTGAACTTTTTCACAATTCATGAACATTTTTTAAAATTGCGAATATATTTGAAACTAACATGTTTTAAAATTTGGGAACAATTTTAGAAATCCATGAACATTTTTTTATTTTGGATGAACGTATTTTTTAAAATGGATGAACAGTTTTTTAGTCAGCGCACATTTTTTGAACTGATGATATTTTTTTAAAACTGTTTGGGAGGAATTTTTAAATTCATGAACATTTTTGGCCTTTTGTGAACATGTTTTAGAAATTTATGAACATTATTTGAATTCACAAAATTATATTCAAATTCATGTCCTTTTTTGAATACGCGAACATTTTTCAAAATCATACACATTTTTTGAATTCACAAACATGTTGTGATTTCTTGAACATTTAAAAAAATGATGTTTTTAATGACAAATTAATTTAAATAAAAAAAATTAAAAAGAAAAGGCAAAAAGTCAAGGAAAAGAAATGAAAAGGCAGGTCATGGATCAGCCAAAAAGGCGCAGGGGAGCGGGGGTCACGCCCTGTGTTTTCGCGGTGGGCGATGCACCAAATAGGTGGTCCCATGCCAAGTCACTAATTGATGAGTACTTCTTTCAAAGGTCACTCCATCATCCCATATTGCAACAAATGACGCAATTATCGCAATCTGGAAGTTTTTCTTTCTTTGGTAGATCCATTTATTCAAAACGTTTAATCTTTTTAACCATACGTCTAAATCTCGATCCGTTTTCACCGTTGGATTACTCGCATCGAGATCTTCAAAACTAGATTTCATGTTGATATGTTTTGACGAACCTTTTTTTCTCAAAAAAAACGGACAAAGCCTCTCGCAGAAGAAAAAATATGATTTTTTTGTTACTGAGAGGCAACACGTTTTTCCTTTTTTGAGACACGACCGTACCTCCCGCGGAAGCAAAATCGTGCCTCTCATGGAATGAAGAGAAATGAAAACATGTTTTTTTTTTCGTTTCCGAGAGACACGGCCGTGTCCTCTCACGGAAGCAAATCCGTACCTCTCGCGGAAGAAAAAGATATGTTTTTTTCGCCTCCGAGAGGCACGGCCATGCCTCTCACCAAGGAGAAAGAAAGAAAACGTGTTATTTTCGTTCCTCTCATTAAAGCAAATCCCTGCCTCTCGCCGAAGGAAAAAACATATTTTTTCATGCAAAAATTTATCTTTTTAATTTATTTTGTCCACAAGCTAAAGAAGACAGGTGGAAAACCAAAAAGGTGAAATATTTTCTGGAAAAAAACATCTAAAAAGCCAAAAAGCACATGCGAAAAATTAACAAGATAAAATCCGAAGGTAGCGCCCAGAGCGCGACACACGGCGGCCGCTAAGAGCGGGCCATGCTCTCAGCCCACCCCAAGTGACCTTGGGGGAGGCTGCGAACGATCGCTCCTCAGTTAGTTGCTCCTGGTCCCCTGTTGATTGGTTGGGTTGGTTGCTCCCGCGTATGGGAACTTGAGGCCACGTTTGCATCTAGAAAATACTAGTAGAATAAGACCCTCACATCTATCTACTCCCCCCATTTCAAAATAGATGACCCAAATTTGTATTAATTTTGTATTAAAGTTAATATAAAGTTGGGTCATCTATTTTGGAACGGAGGGAGTATTACCTAATGCATCTCGGTTGTCTAAAAAAATGCATATGAGAAAATACTAGTAGAACAAGATCCTCACATCTATTTATTATCTAATTTCTCTAAAAAATTCTATTACCTAATAATTGTGTGGGTCCATCCACCTACTCTAAACTATTCATAAAGTTAAAGTAAATTACCCACCATGCCATGATAGGTGAAAAAACTCTTCGTTAATTTTTTTTCTCTTATTTTTCGCCTATCATTGGAACTAGTTCTAAAGTTGAAGTAAATTACCCACCCAGCCACCCGTAAGTGAAAAACCCTCTTCGTTATTTTTTTTCTGAATTTATTGTTTGTCAATGAAACTACTCCTAAAGTTGAAGTAAATTACTCATCCAGCCACATGTAAAGTGAAAAAAATGAGTTTTCCAACGAATTATTCGTATATCATATGGCCTTTTAGTTTTTCATCCATCGTGAGACAGACCTTTTCTTTTCCTTCTCATACATGCATCAGAGGATTTACTCAAAAAAAAATGCACGCATTAAGGATCAAGTCCAACATCGATCCATTGTTAGCATGTTCGAATGCACGTGTCTTACGTTCGCATGAGCGTCGGTTGGTGCACAAATATTCAGATATGGTATATACATGGACAACAAATATTTGGAACTTGATTTGAAGACCACGATTTTATTACCTGTTGCAATGCGTGGACCCTTTTGCTGGTAATACTCATTTACATTCCAGGTAAAGATTATCACTTAGGCTTGAAAAGTGATGCGATCATGAACGACGCAATCACGCACGCTGGTAAACATAAACTCTCAAGGACTAGAATGAGGGGAACCCAAGTAGACGAAAACAATGAGCAGTGCCAATTACAGAGTGCGAGAACATAAATCAAGGGCAAACCACTAGTTCATACCTACACTCTAGAAAAAAAAATCGATTACAACCAAACTAGACAATCCTACTCTAGAAACCTCTTTTATTTGGTATTTATTGCAAGTGTGCATCGTAAAACCTCTACCACAGTATTCAAAGATACTACAAATAGGAACCAACGTGTATGAACATACTAGATGTGATCTAGTTAACGGAAATCTCTCTAACAACTTTTAAGAAAAAGATAAATGTTATTCCCATTGCAAATGTTGTTCTACTTATACACTTCGTATTTTTAATGATGGACGTTTGAACTGTATAATAATACACTTTGAGTTTTATATTAGTTTTGGTTATTGTTGTTAGATCTAATAGAAGAGTACTAATTAAACTTGTACTCGGTACCTAGATAACTCTAAGTCTTAATTCGAGGCGGAGGTTGTATGATAACACTTATATCATCAAATAATATTTAGCTAATATCTCATGATATAATATTTTTAAAAATAAAACAGATTAGTATAAATATATGTCGCCTTAAGTTTGTTCATTATCTCACCTTGCCACAAGATCAATGTTTTCCTTGGGCACTCAATGACTGCGGCGTCGTGTGTGCAGATATTCTTAATGCCGAGTTATGGATCCGGGGTCGCTCCAACCTGCTCCCAGGGTGTATCTCACCCCGGTTGGCGTCGCCCTCAGCACCAACCTGATGCCCAACGGCGGTATGTCTAGATCTGGCAAGATCATGACCTGAAGCAAAAGCATTTATCCGACTGTAGTCTAGTTCTGACATGAATCTTTGCTGTGGCGCGCACGTGCGTGTGTGTCTGTCATGACAGGCGTTGTTGTCGAGGTTCCAAGCGACGAGGGACACAATGAGGGACGCGCATATCGTGTCTATCAGGATCACGCAGGACCTCGCGTGATCCGTTCCTTGATGCAGTATGTTTGTTGTATTTCGTCGAAGGATTGCACGATATTTTGCATGTACTGGGTTTACTCTCTTTGCTTGGCTTTAATAGACTGGATGCACAACCAGCGTTAGAATTCTTCGAACATGTGTAACAAGACACTAATGAACTTTAGATGCTAGTCATTTCCAATAGTGTTATTTTCCCATGCACTGTTAGATCATGGTTGGCACAACTCGAAAAAAATCTATAAGAAAAAAAATACTCTTCTGTTTATGTATTTTGCCCACGCATTTGTGTTTTTTAGTGCAAATGTATGTACTTCCTCCGTTTCTAAATATAGGTCTTTTTAAAATATGTGCTACGTATGGATGTATATAGACATATTTTAGAGTGCAAATTCATTCATTTTGCTCTGTATGTAGTCCATATTGGAATCTCTAAAACACATTATATTGACGTGATGAATGGTGTATCTCTCGATGACACAACATTTATCCACCTGTTTATATCCATCTACCAAACAAGAATATTTTACCCCCATGTAATAGCTGATGTACCTTTGTTGGCAAAGAAATAAAACACAGAGGTTTCCCGTCAAAAAAATAAAAAACTACCAAACAAGAAGAAACATGCCTTGCAAATATAGCTGCCATTTATCACACATAACCTTGCATACATACAATGATTGGAATGGAGAAAACACATAAATGTTGAAAACACATAAATGGAGTGGCATGGCATCTTCAGTACGTAGGATTCTTCACATGAGGTTGGAGTAGATGGAAATTTTCCTTTGAAAACTAGTACAAATGAATCCTATGAAAAAATTCCTATGTGTAACCCTACAAATCAAACAAGCTACACATAGGAAAAAAATCATAAGGGTTGCAATCCTCCAAAATTCCTTTAGGAATCCTTTGAATCAAGGGGGCCGTCAGCTATGGGCAATAACAGAGTGATACATGTCCAGAAAGGGAAATACATTGCACAGCTGCATCCACACAAAAGGAAATACATTGAATACACAATCCAAGCACAGCTGCCTTCAAACAAAATATAAGGGGGAAAATGCCTTGCAAAAGAGAACATCTCCAGACACAGAATCCTGTGTACATTCAACTGTGCAAATAACAGAAATAACAGAATGGCACATGGCTGAATAACAATGGCAGATACAATGACAGACAAGCAAGCAAGAGCTAACAACACTGGTCGTTCAAATCTGCATCCATCCATAATTGACTATTCATCGCCCTGGGTGAGAAATATTTATTCTTCGGTACCCTCTATTTTAACATCAGTGCACCATAATTTTACGTTCCATAAATTTTGTCGTATTTCATACATAAAAAGAGATTGTAAGAAAATATATAATCGCCGTAAAAATATTTTATGTTACGTCAAATTACAAACGTAAAAACATACTGTAAGATATACATAAAATGCATTTTTTCTAGTCTTATGACCTATATTTTTGTTTTTATTATGCCAAATTTGAAGTACTGAATTCATATGAATGTAACTATCTGTATTGAAAATGCAATCTATTTATGAAACTATCATAAGATTACCTCGGTCGAAAAATAAATCGTTCTCCACCCTGGATGATGAATAGTATTATTATATACTCCCTCCGTCCCAAAATTCTTGTCTTTGATTTGTCTAAATACGGATGTATCAAGTCACGTTTTAGTATTAGATACATCCGTATTTAGACAAATCTAAGACAAGAATTTTGGGACGGATGGAGTATATAACATGATCCAATGGAGCGATTGAAAAAAATACAACTTTATGTGTCCTGGACAAAAAAACAAGTAGTTCTGTATATATTTATGTGATGTGAGCTGAAATCTTTTTTTTGCTGAGAGGACACATAAATGCATATTTCAATAAAAATGGTTTAAGTAGATGTCACACGTATGCTAATTTGATATAAATTGTTGGAGAACGTTGCAGAAAACAAAAATTTTCCTACGGTTTCACCAAGATCCATCTATGAGTTCATCTAGCAACGAGTGATTGGATGCATCTACGTACCTTGTAGATCGCGAGCGGAAGCGTTCAAAGAACGGGGATGAGGGAGTCATACTCGACGTGATCCGAATCACCGGAGATCCTAGCGCCGAACGGACGGCACCTCCGCGTTCAACACATGTACGGTCAGAGTAACGTCTCCTCCTTCTTGATCCAGCAAGGGGGGAGGAGAGGTTGATGAAGATCCAGCAGCACAACGGCGTGGTGGTGGATGCAGGGGTCACCGCAGCAGGGCTTCGCCGTTCTACTACGAGAGGGAGAGGTGTAGCAGGGGAGAGGGAGGCGCCAAGACTCAAGGGTGCGGCTGCCCCTCCCTCCCCCCTTTATATAGGCTCCCCAAGGGGGGGGGGCGCCGGCCCTAGGAGATGGGATCTCCTAGGGGGGCGGCGGCCAAGGGGTGGAGTGCCCCCCAAGCCAGGTGGGGCGCGCCCCCACCCTAGGGTTCCCAACCCTAGGCGCATGGGGTGGGCCAAGGGGGGCGCACCAGCCCACTATGGGCTGGTTCCCCTCCCCACTTAAGCCCATGGGGCCCTCCAAGATAGGTGGCCCCACCCGGTGGACCCCCGGGACCCTTCCGGTGGTCCCGATACAATACCGGTGACCCCCGAAACTCTCCCGATGGCCGAAACTGCACTTCCTATATATAATTCTTCACCTCCGGACCATTCCGGAACTCCTCGTGACGTCCGGGATCTCATCCGGGACTCCGAACAACACTCGGGTTACTGCATATACATATCTCTTCAACCCTAGCGTCACCGAACCTTAAGTGTGTAGACCCTACGGGTTCGGGGGACATGTAGACATGACCGAGATTGCTCTCCGGTCAATAACCAACAGCGGGATCTGGATACCCATGTTGGCTACCACATGCTCCTCGATGATCTCATCGGATGAACCACGACGTCGAGGATTCAAGCAACCCCGTATACAATTCCCTTTGTCAATCGGTATGTTACTTGCCCGGGATTCGATCGTCGGTATCCCAATACCTCGTTCAATCTCGTTACCGGCAAGTCACTTTACTCGTACCGTAATGCATGATCCCGTGACCAGACACTTGGTCACTTTGAGCTCATAATGATGATGCATTACCGAGTGGGCCCAGTGATACCTCTCCGTCATACGGAGTGACAAATCCCAGTCTTGATCCGTGTCAACCCAACAGACACTTTCGGAGATACCCGTAGTATACCTTTATAGTCACCCAGTTACGTTGTGACGTTTGGTATACCCAAAGTACTCCTACGGTATCCGGGAGTTACACGATCTCATGGTCTAAGGAAGAGATACTTGACATTGGAAAAACTCTAGCAAACGAACTATACGATCTTGTGCTATGTTTAGGATTGGGTCTTGTCCATCACATCATTCTCCTAATGATGTGATCTCGTTATCAATGACATCCAATGTCCATAATCAGGAAACCATAACTATCTGTTGATCAACGAGCTAGACAACTAGAGGCTTACTAGGGACATGTTGGTGTCTATTATTCACACATGTATTACGATTTCCGGATAACACAATTATAGCATGAATAAAGACAATTATCATGAACAAGGAAATATAATAATAATGCTTTTATTATTCTTTAGGTTTCTAATCATTTATTTATTTTTTACCCGTTGCAACGCACGGGCCTTTTTGCTATGATTAATAACGACACAAAGCATCGTTGAATTATAAGAGAATTCATATAGTATAAACACCAAATATCTCACAGATATGAGGACTTGATCCGTAGAACTTTTCTGACTTGATCAGTAGAACTTTTCTGATTTCATGCGACCTTAGTGCTTCCTTATTCTAATTAGTTAAATTTGAGATTCGACAGATATATTTCATGACAGAGTACATAATTCTAGTTCCTATTTTCGGCTTGATTAGTTCCAAATTACAAGGCTACGAGTGTTCAAAAGATAACTAATTGAAACACTGAACATGTTGGTTTGATGACCTCCGACTAGCAGTTATATGCATGTTCTTCTCTCTTCCGGTTGTGTGACATGGATTACTGAATTTTAAAGAATATATATGTTTTAGGATTTTTGGTGATGTTTCATTCAAGAAAAGAAGAAACTTAATTAGGCTTGAATTTTGGTAGAGAATATCCGTATAATATGTTCTTGCTGTAAATTAATTACTTTGTTGTTTAGGCTTGAATTTTGGTAGAGAATATCCGTACAATATGTTCTTGCTGTAAATTAATTACTTTGTTGTTGGAACTTTTTATAAAATGTTTCAGCCTTTTTTTAGTTTTGGAGATACACTAAATGGACATACAGAAAAAATACAAAAATATAACATGTATGCATGTATTTATGGCTTTTCATTTCGAGATTTAGATGACCTGAAACAGTTAAATGAGATACTTCTAATTACAATTATCAATTTTTTAAAGTTGGATCCCTTGGCCAACATGCGATTTTGTACATGTTGTGCCACATATCTTATTCAAGATTTACGGTCTTCAGTTCATTAAATCAGTTTTTCTCTTTCACGGATGCTCCATGTCATAAATAGTTTACGGGAGATCTGACCTGTGAGCTGCTCTTAAGTTATGCACTTCTTGAGTTAATCGTTGACGATCGAGATTGAGCATTCAACATTCTAATTATCATTTATATCTGCAGCTCAATGCACTTCCTGAATTAGCGGTCGACGATAAATATTGAGCAATCTACATTCTAATCATCTTTCTTTTTTGTTGCCCCGTCATCTTTGGCTTAACTTTGACATTTCTCTTATTCCAATTTCCAAGGTAACAATTTTACGGTGCCCAGAAAAATTTAATTCATATAGGATGTAACTTCTATGTTAGGATGCCCAGCATAATATACTTTTTCCTGATGCCACCAACTAATCTGCCATGCCGCTTCTATATAGTGGTTTCTTTGAAAATGGCTACACATAAAAAACAATACAACGTTCCTGTTTTACATAGGATGCCAACCTCTTTGGGTCTGACATGACCTATTTGGAGCACAATTTCATCTCCCTTCAACGCATTATTGCATCTATATTATTTGGTTGCCACAAAGTGCATACATAATAAAAGAACAAGATGCCTCCTTTTTAATGTCAGATACTCTTGAGCTTTATTAATCCTGACTACCATACATATAAACCCACTTAGTATAAAAAAGAAGTCTTGAAAATTTCTAGCTCACGCAGTTGCGTGGGTCGATGACTAGCTCAACAGCTTTGTTGCCACCACTTGGAACCGGGCCATTGGCCTCCCCCGGGTCCTCCTTATCAATTGCAATATCTTCTTGCCCAGGTTAATTCCCTCCTCCTTGCCAACGCCCCCTTCGATGGTGGCCTCCCATAAAAGCACTCAACACTACCGCGGAGCCGGTTCTGCACCCCATGGTTTTCTCCCGTTGCAAAGCACGGACAAATTTCCTAGTAAAGGTAAAGAATTGGAATAAAAAACATAGGGGATATGGTTCGCCCTGGGCTGCGGCCTAAGGTCGGAGGCCCAAGTTGCAGCCCAAAGTGGCGGCTGTCAGGAGGAGGAGGCCCGAATAAAACCCTAGCCCCGGCAATAACCACCCACCGCTCTCACTCGCTCCCCCCAGGATTTCATCTTCCCAATTCAATTCGATTTCATCTTCCCACCCAACACGGATCGATCGTGCCAATCCATCCACGCACACACCCGCCGAGACGAAGCAACGATTTGTGATCCATCCAGCTTGAACAAGGCAATCGATTTGGGATCGATTGACGGCCAATTTGAAGACTGGGAGGATCCGATGGCCGATTACGGCTACCCCGACGGCGGCGGCAAAGAGAAGGACATGCAGTGGCCACCGGCTCCTCCCGCCTACGGCTACCCCGACGACAACGGCGAGCGGCCGCCCTTTGTCCTCATCGATCCAAAGGCCTACTTCGCCGACCGCAAGAACGCCACCACCGCCTTCTGCGATATGAAGGCCCCCAAGCTCAGGGGCCGACTCCAGGTCACCTTCTGCGCCGTCGCCCCGCCGCTCGTCTCCTACTTCTGCGTCCACGCCACCCACATGGACCACACCGAGTTCGCCGTATCGCCCTTCATCGTGGCCACCGAGACCGACGGCGGCCTCGTCCTCCTATGCGTCGTCGCCGGTAAGCATCCAACCGATGCCCAGCTTCTCCGAAATCGCCAATACTTCGTCTACGACGCCTGCGACTGCCAACTTTACCACCTCCCGCACCCTGGCCCCCAACACGAAATCAACGGCTTCTCGCTCGCCATCATGCGCGAGCCCAACAAAGGCACCGGCACCTGCAACCTACACCCCCATGGACAGGCAGAGTTCGGTCACTTCGTCGTTGCCGCACAAGCTCGCTTCTTCTGGGGTAAAGAATCTCCTCAGCTCTGCATCTATCACTCTGCTACCAAGACCTGGAGCAAGAAGCCGGTGGTGATAGATTCATCTCCACAAAAACACTCCACAACCAAGACATTCACCATTGGAGGACCTAAGGGCACCGTGGCCTGGGTGGATCTCTGGCGCAACATCATCTTCTGCGACGTGCTTGCCGAACGCCCCAAGCTCAGCTACCTGAATCTGCCACCGCCCCTCAGGCCCCGCCCCAACGTCGGGGCTGGCAATCCAAGGTCTCATCGCAACATTGCGGTCCTTGGCAACACCATCAAGTATGTCGAGATGCTGCCTCACCCCGACAGAAGCTCCTCTACACACCCCTCCCATCGTTGGGAGGTCGCGGCATGGAGCATCCAGAAGGCAAATCGGTCCTGGCCCAAGGACTGGCACACCGAATGCAACCTCGATTCCACCCATATAAAGGTTGATTCTGGTACCACAGCGGCTGCCCTCCCAACCCTGTCGACTCTCCACGTTGGCCTGCCCACCCTCAGCCTGCAGAATGATGCCATTGTTCACTTCCTCGCCAAGATTGACTACCGCCAAAGCGAACACACAGCTTGGGTGCTTACTGTTGACATGCAGACCAAGACTGTCACGCAAGTGGCCGAGTTTTGCGCCGAGAGGACTCTTGGTTTAGCCTTGGGCTTCGACGCAAGTAGCATCTCGGCATATCTCCAAACTGCTCCAGGTAACTGACTGTACTTTATTTTCACCCCTGCCTCGCTCTCTGTTACTTCCAGCGATACATGCTAAACTACCAGATTAATCCATGTTCTTCCTGGTGGAGTTGGTGACGGCATCGTCATTTCACACACATCGATATTGGGGGGTTCAGGGTGGATAATCCATCGTAAGATATGCTAGGTCATGATACTATATTCATCTCAAGACTTGTTTGGGGGAAACATAGGGAGGTTTTGAACACATTATGTTGATATATAGCACTGAGATGGGAGATGATATACATCCAGCTCCAAGTCAAATGCGAGCTATTTGGGGATGCTAACGGTGAATTTCTCACCAGAACAATTCACACTTCTGCTGTGACATGTAATTTAAGATATAGGGCGAGCGTTGCATGCTTAGCTAGTTTGGTCTTTTCTCAGTTGTCTTTTCGCGTGGAAATATAGGACAATTGTTGTATTAGCGCTAGTTGTTTGTGGATCAGTTCTTCTTTCCCAAACTATTACTGAAGACGTGTGGAATTTGACATGCCAGGTACACAGCGAATACCTAAACGACCAGGGGTGCCGTTGATGAAATGCCCTAGCAAGAAGCAGAGTAAAGATGCTCGAGATCATAAAGAAGACGACGCCATGGTGATTTTTTCTTCATGAGGTTGCATGGAAGCTGTATGACCTGCGATTGGTGCCGGGTATCAGTGGAGGGGGTAGTGGATTATCATGTCTGCTGGTCTGCCCCTTCCTTTGTCTGTCTTTTGTTTATTTTAGGATTATTATGGCCCTCTAGACCCTGTTCTGGAGTTCCTTTCTTCATTATCTCACCGCCTACTCTACCGGCTTGTCTATAATACAAGCTGTATTATTAAAACTGTGTATGAACTATATATTATGTCAGTTGTAGTACCCCCTTCTGTTTTCTGTTCCCCGCGGTTGTCTTCTGTTAACATCATAACCTGCTGTTACCATCATACCTGTGGAGAGTTGGGTGAGTATTGTTTCTGACATGTGTTGTCAGTGACGCAACATCTCCATTTGGGTGGGTGGGGAATTTATTAACATTTTGAGCTATGTAGCAAGTGTTTATTGTGATGTCAGATTTTTTTGTCTGTGCTTATTGATTAGCTGCTTTCTTATTTTCTTGGCGTGTGCTAGGAGTCATCCTCTGTTTGTTCGTGCTTGCAATTGCAATGTTGTCTGTAATATCCTTGTTTTTTATTTTATTTTTAAAAGAAAGAGAAACTAAATAGACATGTTTGCAATTTATACTTGCTGGTAACTCTTATTTGTTTCTCATGGAACCAGGAAGGACCCCCTTTTTTATCCAGGTTCACCCTAATAATCGGTTATATTCAACAGTCAGTTATATGTGTAGTTATGCTAGCTAGCTCGTGGTTTCCATGACACAATACTCCTAGCTTTTTGGGAATTAACCTTGCAGTACAAAACACTATTATGCTCACCAAGGTTAAATTGAGTTATTCGGTAGATGTGATATATCCAGGTTAATTTTATTTGGCAACCTTCAAAATGACATTCCCTTTTAGTTTTATAGAGGGAGGGAGTACCCTTTTTTTGGAAACCGAGGCAAAAGATTTATATTTGTCGTTAGGGCATTTCTTCGACCAGGTGAACAGGAGGAAAAGTACCAAACTACCCTCAATTTGAAAAAAAATTACTTGTCGCTGGGATGGTCGTCTTCCTCCATCGCTCCTCCCCTCCGCCAGGCTCCGCCCCTCTGCTGTTCGCAGCTCCGGCGTCCGTCCCTGCCGGCCACAACTCCCTTGCCGTCCGCCTTCCTCAGCTCCAATCGAGAGCCCCAAGTCCCGTTCTTGCTGGCCACAGCTCCCTCGCCGGCCGTCTTTCTCCGCTTCAGATTTGTTTGTCTGTGCTTATTGGTTAGCTGCTTTCTTATTTTCTTGGCGTGTGCTAGGAGTCATCCTCTGTTTGTTTGTGATTGCAAATGCAATGTTGTCTGTAACATCCTTATTTTTTATTTTATTTTTAAAAGAAAGAGAAACTAAACAGACATGTTTGCAATTGATACTTGCTGGTAACTCTTATTTGTTTCTCATGGAACCAGGAAGGACCCCCTTTTTAATCCAGGTTCACCCTAATAATCGGTTATATTCAACAGTTAGTTATATGTGTAGTTATGCTAGCTAGCTCGTGGTTTCCATGACACAATACTCCTAGCGTTTTGGGAATTAACCTTGCAGTACAAAACACTATTATGCTCACCAAGGTTAAATTGAGTTATTCGGTAGATGTCATATATCCAGGTTAATTTTATTTGGCAACCTTCAAAATGACATTCCCTTTTAGTTTTATAAAGGGAGGGAGTACCCTTTTTTTGGAAACGGAGGCAAAAGATTTATAATTTGTCGTTGGGGCATTTCTTCGACCAGGTGAACAGGAGGAAAAGTACCAAACTACCCCTGATTTGGAAAAAAAACTTGTCGCTGGGATCGTCGTCTTCCTCCATCGCTCCGCCCCTCTGCCGTTCGCAGCTCCGGCGTCCGTCCCTGCCGGCCACAACTCCCTTGCCGTCCGCGTTCCTCAGCTCCAATGGAGAGCCCCAAGTCCCGTTCTTGCCGGCCACAGCTCCCTTGCCGGCCGTCTTTCTCCGCTCCAATCGAGAGTCCCAGGTCTGTCCCCGCCGTGCATCCTTCTCGAATTGATCCTCTACTATTGCTCCTCTGCCTTTGCCGCTGAATACATGAGTAGAAGTTGGCGAAAAACAGAAGGCATGAGAAATGCAAAATTACATCTTCAGGGCAATGGCAATGATCTGCGATTTGTTCTAGCGTCAATGGTTCAGCAGGGTCTTTCCAGCTGAAAGAGAACAACCAAACATAATATGACCAACAGGAATCTCAGTACGTCCAAAAGGAACATTCATAGAATCAATGAAAAAATGAAAATTAAAGTATAGATGGATTTTACTCCATTTGTGGAGAGGAGAGGATTGCATTCAGAGAAGAGAAGAGAAGAGAATGGAGGGCACAAGGGGAGTATTTGCAAGCCCTACACTAAATTACAGATGCAAAAAGAGAAAGAGAAGAGAAAGAGAAGAGAGAAGAGAGAAGAGATGTCCTACTGTAACTGAAAAAAAAACAGATAATTAACTGAAACTTACACTAAATTACTGAAGCTTCATGTGCAAAATTACAGAATTTGCAAAATTTTGTAAACTGAATTTTGTAATTACTGCAAGCAGCTCCATGAAAGGGAGTACACTACAACTACTGCTTAACAAGGGAGGCAAAAGGAACATACTCCATCTTATAAGCAGTTCATTACAAAAGCTTGAATTTGCAAAAGGAACTTGAAGAGTGAAGTCTGTTTTAAACGTTGAATTCATGTGGCTCGTCGGAATCAAACCCTAACCTTTTTTTTCAGGGAAAACCCTAACCTTTTTTTGATCCCGGTCTATCTTAACCCTGGATCCAGTTACACCAATTTGGCACGCTAGGAAAACAACGATCCCGGTCAGGATCATTCTCTACTCTCACTGAGTACATGGGTCCACATGTCATATTCATCTTATCTCCTCGTTCTCTTCATTTCTCTGTATGAACTGCACCTCGTGCTCAACCCCAGCCAGCCGGTGTTCATGGCAACGGCAAGGGAACGCCTCCTGCTAGCATCCCTCGACATGGCCGCTCCGCCATGCGTGGGGTCGCGGACAAGAGAATTCGGGTGTGCTCCGCCGCCACCCCCTCCTTGTCGGATTTCGGGGGTTCCAGCTGACCCTTAAGGTTCGAACACTGGGGTGCGCGCGGAGATTACGCCTTCAACTTCTCCGTCTCACTAGGAACTAAACTACTAAAAGAACTGCACAAGAGACACAAGATTTATACTGGTTCCGGCCACTGATGTGGTGTAATACCCTACTCCAGTGTGTGGTTGGTGGATTGCCTCCTGGGGCCGGTCATGATGAACAATACAAGGAAGAACAGCCTCGCGAGGGGCTGTTCTTGGCTGGGTGATGAACTGCTAGGAGGGGTTCAGTCACCTCTCTCTCTCTCTCACTTCTCGATTCTCCGACCCCTTGCTACGTGGGTGGCTAGTCCTATTTATAGAGGCCCTGGTCCTCTTCCTAAATATTGAGCGGGAAGGGATCCAACAATGGCGGGGTAATTCGAAGGGGGACAGCGAGTACACTTATCCTGACAAAAGCAGTCTCCGCCTGCCAAAGGCTCTGTTGATGACGCCGTGCTGGGCTCCATGGTGACCTCCGTCTCGTAGTCCTCTTGGTCTTGGTCTCGTTGCACCGAAGTGGCAACCTTTGCCTGATGCCTCGGTACTCCGCGGCTGCGCTTGTCCCCTTTGCACCAAGGAGGAAAGAAGGACGCTGCGTGCGCTGGCGCCCGCCTGGCATCCTGAGTCGTCATGGCTTACGTCATGGGCACCTCGCGAGGTACCCCGCCTTGATGTCTCCGCCTCCTCGCGAGCCAGCCTGATGAGGCTGCACCTGAGGATGCGCCGCGTCGTCCGCCTCGCGAGGCCTGGCCCCTCGCGAGGGTCTTGAGTCTTGTGCTGATGAAGATGGGCCATGTTGGGCCCCCACTTGAGCCACGCCGCAGGCCGCAGGCAGGCAAGTCTGGGGACCCCCGTTCCCAGAACGCCGACAGTAGCCCCCGGGCCCAAGGCGCGCACGGACTTGGCCGTGCCGAGAGGCGAAAGGGCAAGGGCGAAGCGCCGCGGGCCCTAACAGCCTGTGGCCTTGGGCACCGCGTGGCGGTTGATCGGGCATGGCGTCTCCATTTCCCCACGAAGCCTCGGTGACCGCACGAGTTGGACGAGTCCCTGCATGCAGAACGTGTTACGATTACCTGTGATCGTGGAGGCCGGCGGTTGGCCTTCGCCGGCTATAAGCACGGCACCGCGCGTGCCCTTCCAGTCCATCCCTTCTTGCTCTCTCTTTCGCCTCAATTCTTGTTCCGTCTTGGTGTGATGGCTCCATCGAGGAAGTACTCGGCCGCAGAGAAGGGGAAGGCCCTCCAGGTTGGTCCTGCCTCTCCCCCGCCCAAGCGCGGTCGTGGTCGCCCTCGGAAGCATCCGGTGGCCCCCCCGGCAGCGTTTGGTGGCCATGGGGGCGGCTCCCAGCGCGGCGGCGGGCGTGCCGTCGTGGCCGAAGGACGCGCCTGGGTCGCGCGCTCTCCCAGGCCGCGCTTTCGCGCTGTGTAGGCGCTGCCGGAGTTCGTCGTCTGGTCGGCGGAGCCGACTTGCGCCCGGCTCCCGCTCCCTCGCTTCCTCCTGGGTGAACTCCCGGCCGGTGCCCCTGGTGGCCTCTGGCTTCAGGCGGAGGGCTGCTGCAGCAGGTCTTCATGGGTCGCGCAGGAGGTCTCCGCCAGCGGAGGCTTGGCCTTTACTCGTGGCTGGCAGGCGTTCGCCCGCGCTCGCGACCTGGAGCGCCGGTGCACTCTGCACTTCAGATTCGACGGCAATGCCACCCTCTATGTGAGGGTGTTTGGGGAAGATGGTCGCCGCGTGGGGTGCTGCCCCGAGGACGACGACCGTGTCCGTGGGCCCCGCTCCGATGGCGATGGAGGAGATAGCGCCCGCGCTGATGGCGGCGTCCGCGACTCCTCAAGCTTCGTCGACTCTTCCTCAAGCGACTCCTCCAGTGGCGGCAGCAGTCCGCCCCCGCGCCGCCGAGCTCGCTTGGGAGGTGGTGGTTCGTCCGCCCGCCATCGTGCCCCGGTGAAGCGCGAGAGGGAGTCCGCCTGAAGCCCGGAGGCAGCCCGTGTCGCCTCCGCGGGCCGGTGTGAGGAGGGCTGCGCCGGGCCCGTCCCTTCCTTTTCCCTTTGTTTCCTGCGTCAGACAGAACAGCTGCATGGAGCCCCGCTGGGGCGTGTTGGAAATATCGCCATTTCAGCTATTACCTCGATCTCATTTTTGCGCCTCTTAATTACTCGCCTGTGCGTAGATAGTTTTCGACCCCTTCCGGGGGGTGGGGCGACCGACCCAGGCCCTGTGTGCGCGTCGCGGTGCCCGAGGGGCACAGACTAGAAGGGGTGCTCCTGTAATGCGCCAGGGTGTAACGCCCGGATAATTTGGCTACAGTAAAACTCTCCTAATGATGCCATGTCATCTGCGATTACTGTTACTAATCTCGGGATAATTCGAAAACGCGTCAAATTCAAACTTAAAATTAAGGTCAACAATAAAAGTTTTCAAAATTGAAACAAAAATGTTCGGTGGACGCCAAATATTACAAAGGTAATTATGGTGCAGAAAACACATTTTTAGTAAAAGACTAAATACTTTAAAATGAAATAAAACAGAAAAGAAAAAAAGAAAGAGAAAGGAAAACCCCCCAAACCCCCCTGGGCCATCTGGCCCAGCTAACCCACCTGGCCCATCCGGCCGAACCGGCCCGCCTCCCCCTGCCGCCTCCCTTCCCTGTTCCCCCGACCCGGGTCGGAATAGGGGCGCGTCCCCGCCTCACCCTCTCGCCGACGACGGCGAGGGGATAAGGTCGCCACGCCGCGCCCCCTCGGTCTCTCCTCCCACTCGCCCCACTCTCCCCTCGGTCCCCGCGCCTTCCCCCTCAGATCCACCGCGCTCCCCCCTCGTTCCCCTCCGTAACCGAGCGCCACCGCCGCCATGGCTCCGGCCTAGCCACGGCCACCGTGCCCACCTCGCCGCCCCACGGTGTCTCCAAGGGCCGCCGTCGTCCGCTGCTTCAACTGGTGCTCCCCGTTGGAGACCGGAGCCACCGCAACGCCCCGACGCCGCCTTCGTCTTCCTCTGCTCCGACAAACTCCACCGCCGTTCTTCACCGACTCCGGCCGCGCCCCTGCAGCTACTAAACCCCCAAGGGCCACCGTGTGCGCCGCTCGGTGAGCCCCTGCTCCCTCCTCTCTCTCTCTCTCTCGTGCGCCCTAGCCAGCTGCCGCCGAAGTACCCGAGAGCCCGTCGCCGCGGATCGCCTCACCACCGTGGCCGTACTCTCCGTC